>NC_068311.1:3410310-3480885 GCF_025860055.1 Xyrauchen texanus
ATATGTAGGTGGCGCTCTAATGCATTTTAGCTCTCATAGACGTGCTCCTCTACAGTGCATCCGGAAAGTATTCACAGCACTTCACTTTTTCCACATTTTGTTATGTTACAGCCTTATTCCAAAATGGATTAAATTCATTATTTTCCTCAAAATTCTTCAAAAAATACCCCATAATGACAACGTGAAAGAAGTTTGTTTGAAATCTTTGCAAATTTATTAAAAATAGAAATAAAATCACATGTACAGAAGTATTCACAGCCTTTGCTCAATACTTTGTTGAAGCACCTTTGGCACCAATTACAGCGTCAAGTCTTTTTGTGTATGATGCTACAAGCTTGGCACACCTATTTTTGGGCAGTTTCTCCCATTCTTCTTTGCAGGACCTCTCAAGCTCCATCAGGTTTCATGGGGAGCATCGATGCACAGCCATTTTCAGATCTCTCCAGAGATGTTCAATTGGGTTCAAGTCTGGGCTCTGGCTGGGCCACTCAAGGACATTCACAGAGTTGTCCTGTAGCCACTCCTTTGTTGTCTTGGCTGTGTGCTTAGGGTCATTGTCCTGTTGGAAGATGAAACTTCACCCCAGTCTGTGGTCCAGAGCGCTCTGGAGCAGGTTTTCATCAAGGATGTCTCTGTACATTGCTGCATTCATCTTTCCCTCGATCCTGACTAGTCTTCCAGTTCCTGCTGCTGAAAAACATCCCCACAGCATGATCCTGCCACCACCATGCTTCACTGTAGTGATGGTATTGGCCTGGTGATGAGTGATGCCTGGTTTCCCCCAGACATGACGCTTTCCATTCAGGCCAAAGAGTTCAATCTTTGTTTCATCAGACCAGAAAATTTTGTTTCTCATGGTCTGAGAGTCCTTCAGGTGTCTTTTGGCAAACTCCAGGCGGGCTGTCATGTGCCTTTTACTGAGGCGTGGCTTCCGTCTGGCCACCCTACTGTACAGGCCTGATTGGTGGAGTGCTTCAGAGATGGTTGTTTTTCCGGAAGGTTCTCGTCCCTCCACAGAGAAACAATGGAGCTCTGTTAGAGTGACCATCAGGTTCTTGGTCACCTCCCTGACTAAGGACCTTCTCCCCTGATCGCTCAGTTTGGCCGGGCGGCCAGCTCTAGGAAGAGTCCTGGTGGTTCCAAACTTCCATTTACTGATGGAGGCCACTGTGCTCATTGGGACCTTCAATGCTGCAGAAAGTTTTCTGTACCCTTCCCCAGATCTGTGCTTTGATACAATCCTGTCTTGGACGTCTACAGACAGTTCCTTGGACTTCATGGCTTGGTTTGTGCTCTGACATGCACTGTCAACTGTGGGAACTTATATAGACAGGTGTGTGCCTTTCCAAATCATGTCCAATGAACTGAAATTACCACAGGTGGACTCCAATCAAGTTGTATAAACATCTCAAGGATGATCAGTGGAAACAGGATGCACCTGAGCTCAATTTTGAGTGTCATGGCAAAGGCTGTGAATATTATGTACATGTGATTTTTTCCGATCGTTTTTTATTTGTAATAAATTTGCAATGATTTCAAACACACTTCTTCCATGTTGTCATTATGGGGTATTGTTTGTAAAATTTTTGGGAAAATAATTAATTAATCAATTTTGGAATAAGGCTGTAACATAACAAAATATGGAAAACGTGCTGTGAATACTTTCCGGATGCACTGTACAGACATTCAGACTAATTATCTAGAAGCTCAATCTAGGTGTCATTAAAAAGATGAGATCATCCCCTTTGCGATGACGAATAACATTTTTATCATCAATAGTTGATAATATAAATTTCCAATGATTTGCTTAGCATGCTTTTCCTGCTGGACCGCATATTTTGTTCTGGACATCTAAAACATTACAGCAAGCTCACAGACCAGTAAATATTGCTATTTCTAGGTGGTGCTGATTTGCAATGTGAATATATGTCTGACATATCAAAGACTTTAACATTTTAAGTGTAAACAGTTGACGACACAGGTCAAGGTCAATTTATTTATATAGCACATTTAAGAACACTAGTGTATACCAAAGTGCTGTACATATGCAAATGAAACAATACCAGAGCACAGGGGAATAAAAGACTAATTTGAAAAATAACACAAAACAAGAAATTACCCATATAGTCAAAAAACATTAATGTAAAAGCCAAGGATTACAGATACGTCTTCAGGCGTGATTTAAAAACAGGAATGGAAGGGGCAGACCTAACGTCCAGAGGGCCAGCAACAGAAAAAGCACGATCCCCTTTAAACTTTAGGCGAGAGCGAGGTATTTGCAGGAGAAATTTGTCAGAAGATCTGAGGCTTCTAGGGGTTTGTTGATAGCTCCGAAGTTCTGACAGATAAGAAGGGGCCACACCATTTAAGGCTTTATATACGAGTAGTGGGCTAAAGCACATAACTGTTAATCAGAAGGTTGCTGGTTCGAGCCCCACAGCCACCACCATTGTGTCCTTGAGCAAGGCACTTAACTCCAGGTTGCTCCGGGGGGATTGTCCCTGTAATAAGTGCACTGTAAGTCGCTTTGGATAAAAGCATCTGCCAAATGCATAAATGTAAATAGCAAGATCTTAAAATGGATCCTATAATGCACCGGTAACCAGTAGAGAGATGCTAAAACCAGTAAGCAACCTAGCAGCTGCGTTTTGGATACAGGCGATACAGAGATGAGTGATACAGCCCCATATACAGTGCATTTGAATAGTCAAGTCTAGATGAGATGAAGGCATGGATAACTGTCTCCAGATCCTTAAATGAGAGCAGAGGTTTTAATTTGTCTATTTGCCTTAATTTAAAAAAGCTACTCCTCACCACAGCATTTATCTGTTTTCCAAAATTTAGCTCGGAGTCAAAAATCACACCTAGGTTTTTCAAAAGGATGAACATTTGAAGACAGTGTGTCTAGGTTCCTAGTGATATCAGAGACAGCACCAGGGAGACCAAACACATCAACCTCAGTTTTGCTCTCATTTAATTGGAGAAAGTTTTTTGCAGTCCAGCATTTAATGTCCTCAAAGCATTTTAGAAGCACAGAGCAAGAGTAATCAGAACTAAGAGGAATATATAGCTGAGTATCATCGGCATAGCAATGATATGAAATATATTTCTTCATGATAGAACCCAAAGGGAGTATATACAGAGAAAATAGAATGGGTCCCAAGAGGGACCCCTGGGGTACCCCACAAGTGAACAATGCAGAAGATGAGGACGAATTTCCAATTGTAACCCTCACAGTCCTATCTGAGAGGTATGATGTAAACCAATCTAAGACAGTGCCCTTGATGCCAACCTCATCCCTTAAACGTTTAAGAAGGATAGCGTGGTCAACAGAATCAAATGCAGCACTGAGATCAAGTAACATTAGAACTGCAGATTACCGGAATCCAGAGTGAATAATATTCAAAATAATGTTTTAGATCGGACAATCCTTATCTTTAATAAACCTAAATCTCAAATGATTCCTTATGACCTTTGTTACCTGGACAATGCTTTTTTATATGAACCACTAGATGATGTAACTGAGTGAAACTCCTTCCACATGGAGGGCAGTGGTACGGTTTCTCTCCAGTATGAACACTCTGATGTCTTTTCAATGGTCCTAACTGAGCAAAACATTTGTCACAATGTGAGCACTTGTACGGTTTCTCTCCAGTATGAACTCTCACGTGTGTTTTCAGGTCTCCTGACACAGTGAAGCACTGGTCACAATGTGAGCACTTGTAAGGTTTTTCTCCAGTATGAATCCTCTGGTGTCTTTTCAAGTGGCCGGTTGTAGAGAAACCCTTTCCACAGTCAGAGCACACATGATCTTTAACACCAGTGTGTGTTTTCTCATGAGCTTTCAAACACTTCAGCCATGAAAAACTCTTTCCACAGGAACACAAGTATGGCCTTGCATGAACATTCATGTGGCTTCTTAGAACTGATGCTGAAATAAATCTTTCACCACACTGGTCACAGTGAAAAGGCTTTAGACCAGAGTGAGAGAGTAGATGATCTTTGAAATTGGTTAACCATTTAAAACTCTTGCCACACTCAGGGCATGTAAAAGGCCTCTCTCCAGTGTGAGTTCGCGTGTGGTTATTAAGACTGTCTTTACGTGCAAAACTTTTTCCACACTGAGTGCATGTGAAAGGTTTCTCTCCGCTGTGAATTCTCAAGTGCATCTCAAGGGTGTGTTTATTTGTGAAACGCTTTCCACACTGAGTACATGTGAAAGGTTTCTCTCCAGTGTGAATTCTCAAGTGTGTTTTAAGGTGTTCTTTACGTGTAAAACTCTTTCCACACTGAGAGCAGGTGAAAGAGTTTTTGTCCTCTGTTGTTTGAGTTTGGTTTTGTGAGAAATAATTTTCAGTCTGTGCACAACTAAAAAAGGATTGTTCTCCACTTAAGAAATGATGAGGCTTCTGATACTGATGTTCCTCCACCACTTCATTCAGATCTTGGGTTTCTTCTTTCAATTTTATGATGTCTAAAAAAAATATAATTTTAAATAATTACAAATCAGATCAGGACAGAATGTGAAACAGACGTCAAGTATCAATTTGTGGTGATTCTAAAAATTTAAATAAATGATGTACAAAGTTATGTCCATCTAGATGCATTGTTCTGTGTTATTTGTATATCTTTTAACTTCAGCTTCTAAATCTGGTGAACTGCATTTTGTTACATGAATGTTCCCTAGGAGTAAATAATGAAGGATCAAGAATGGACACCAACCTATTTGTTCCTCAGTATCTTCATGTTTTATGTCGTATGCCTCTAGATAACTCATGTCTTCTTTCTCCTCTTTAATAAACTCCATCTTTTCCATATTATATCACACAGATTTCAGTTGTTACACCTGGAGATCTTCCTGCTGGTCTGAAGAACTTCTCTTTTAGGTTGATGGGAATATTCACAGTATTTATTGGTGAATTGTTGTGGGAGTGGCTTCAATGCTGTGATGTTTGGAGGCCCAAAGAACCAGATTTGCCTAAATGAAAAATAAATATGAGTATACACACACAAAAAAAGAAATAAATATATAAAAATAATAATAATCACACACATTTAAAACTGCACATCACTCTCCACAGCCCCTGCCAGAGAGCTAGGGCTGGACGATATGACCTAAAATCAAAATCTCGATTAATTGAACATTTTACCTCGATTACGATTAATGAACGATTCTTTTTTTTATTTTATAATTTTTTTGCCCTCATAGTTCACTGTAAATATGCTCAACTATTAAAAGCATTTCTTATCTTTGTGATTTTAAAATAATTGAAACTATGGATATTTATTGAATATTTCGAACAACTGAAATCAAAGCACACATTGCTTGAAATGAAAACATCTAATGAAAAAAGTCACATTTCAGTTTGTGTAAAAAGCAAGATTCCTAAAAAGTAGAAAATAAATAACTTGCTTTTTTTGCAAAGAAAATAAATTATTTAAAATATTGTCATGTGAAAAGTAGAAAATAACTTGCATCTCCTGTAAACAAATATTTTAAATAATGCCATGTGCAAAAATGTAAAAAAAAAAACTCTGCTGATTAAGAGCAAGAGCAGGGCTTAGACAGGGCACCTCTAATGGATCAGCAGGCTGTGTGCTCATAGCGTTATAGATTTGAATCTGACTCATGATCGCGGTTGCATGTGATCTTGTACTGTCACTCTATATGCACGTTTTTACTCTAGGTTCTTACTAAGAAACACTAGCATGTTTACCGTTTCAGGCAGGATCTGAAGCAGCGCAGTTTGGGAAAAATATGGTCGTGATGGATCACAGTGTATCTTCTGTCGAGTGTTTTAACGAGGTGTTTAAACCCATTGCGCTTCACTGTAGCTATGGGAGCCATCTCCTTCGCGATGTAGTAACTAATGGCGTCAGTTATTTCTTTCCGTCTTGTATCCTTTTCATATTGCTTTTATATTGGTTGCTTTGTGGAGGCACTTGTTACTGGGCACTTGTCAGTCTCTCTCTTTTTTTGAGCCAGTTTTTCTTTGGTACAACCCGCTCCTGTTGCTAAGTTGACTCTGTGTTTGAGTTCGCCTCCATGTTGCTTCCATGCCGCTGACTGGACGGGTCGGAGTCATGTGACCACATGAGGTAGTATGTTTTTAAGGGGAAATTAGTAACCGGATTAAAAAACCGAAATAACCGACATTGGAAAATTACGTCGGTTAGAGGTTCTGAATTTCGGTTTCGATTACTTTTCAATTAATCGTCCAGCCCTACCGAGAGCCCTCCAAAAAGGCCAAATAGCAGCCACATTTTTTATTAAACGTGTCCAAATTGCCTAGCCTTCTACATGACATCTCCTCAAATGCCGCTACCCTGCCATTTCTGTGCACCACACTTGAAATGAGGGTGCTCCAGCCAACTTCCATCCCCTAAGAATGATCTGTCTACCGATCATAACACTGGCTAGGACCCAATTTTTATGCATTTATTCCATATATTAATGACCGCCCCGTTGCCTAAAATACAGAGTCTGGGGCAAAATGAAATTTGAGTGCCCAATACGACCCACATAAAACTGAACCCTCAACCAAAATTCTTGGATCTTAACACACCACCAAAAACATGGGTTGTGTCCCCATCTTCTGATTGGTATCTCCAGCAGGTGGGTGTGTCTTTAAGACCAAGCCTATACAATCAAGTATCCAATAGAATCGATGTAAAATCTTAAATTGCATACAGTGCACCGCTGCATCTCTAGATGTAGACTTGATGTTTTTTTTTTTTAATCCTAGTCCACACTCCCTCCTCCGATACAAGTTTAAATATTTCTTCCATAATCTCTTGAGAGAAGTTGAAGCTCTGTCCCTCAGTCTCTGATTTAGCAGGGAGTAATACACCGATGCCTCATGACCTTTTCCAAAAGCAGTAATAACCACTCCCAGAGTATCTGCCGCTTTGGTGGGGGGGTTATACTATTCGCAAAAATAGTAGAGCAGGTGGTGCAGCTGAACCAGGGCAAGACAGAACAATAAGGGGAAAAGAGGGCAATTTGTTTGTACCGCCATTGCCGGGTGTCAATAAAGAAACTTAATCCACCCAATAAAACTATTCTCGAACCTGTATATTTCCAAAATCTTAAAAAGATTATCCCATTCTACCATATCAAATGCCTTTTCAGCATCAAGTGAGATGGCAGTGACCAGAGTCTGATCATTTGCCACTGACAACATGAGATTGATGAAACGCCTAATGTTATCAGAAAAGCTGCAGCCCCAAATAAACCCCATCTGATCTACATGCATAAGAGAAGTAATAACTTTACTTAATAGGTTAGCAAATTTTTGACAATATTTTAACATCTAGCTGGATCAGGGATATTGGATGGTAACTCTTACACTCACTTGGATCTTTGTCCTTTTTAAGAATCAGACTGATCCGGGATTGTGTCATGGTTGGCTGAACCTTTCCATTCTTCAATGATTCCGTATAAAACTTCTAGCAAAAGTGGAGACAGATCTGTAGCATAAGATCTAAAAAATTCAGCGGCAAAGCCATCTGACCCCAGAGCCTTGCCTGCAAGGCCTTAATTACCTCACCAAGCTCCTCCAAGTTTATCTCAAAATCAAGATAATTTTTTTGCTCAGTCGTCAGTTAGGAAGCTCTAATGGTTCCACCAAGTTTCTAATATCTTCATCAGTAGACGAAGATGTCAAACTATAAAGATCAAGATAGAATACTTTAAAAGCATTATTAATACCAATGGCCAAGGTATATATTTCATCACCAGCAAATTTCATTAAGGGACTCTCTCTGTTTTATATATCTAGCCAGGTGTTTCCCTGCTTTGACCCCTGACTCAAAGTATGACTGTCTTGCCCTGATTAGCCAAAACTCCACCTTCCATGACAAAATAGTTTTATATCTGTATTTCAATCGGGTCAATTCCCTGAGGCCATTAGATGACATTCAGTGCTTCAGCTCTGCCTCTGCACTTTTAATATTCCCTTCCAATTCTTGTGCTTTGGATTTTTTGGTGAATGAGGCATACTGTATGATCCGGCCCCTAAGAACCGCCTTAAGTGTCTCCCAAGCCACGCCCACAGAAGACACTGAGCAGAAATCTGCCTAATAAACCTTATATCATGATCCCGCGGGAGAATTGTTGGGCAAAAACAACACCAATACGTTCACTTCTGGTGACTTTGAGATTAGCATTTGTTTTATTTTTATTCGAGTATGAGTAGCATTCATGTACCTATTGGCTAAAGCATTTTGTTCAGACAGACGTGTTTTCGCACCAAAAAAAACAAAATGCACCACAACGAATAGAGAAGAATGCAGGTGTCCCGAGACACATTTTTATCATTTGAAGAAGTTCTTTTTTTAACTTGACACAGCGTTCGATTCAGACCATTTTGCAAGCCTGTTTGGCCAAATTACAGAAAATAACTGACTCAAACGAATTATTCATTTGCAAATTGGGCATTGCTAGTTCTTTTAAACAGCCAATAGAAAAACGGGACCCATTTCATGATTGGTGAAATATTCTGACAGTAAATAATTCTCAGGTCAGCCAGAGCGCTCATTGTATGTACAGTGTGTACGGCCGTACAGCTGCAGGTGCCAGTGATACTGAGGATCAGTTGCTCTCCATATAGACATTGATTTCAGACTTTAGCATTTGTAGTTAAATTACCAACTATATGATTTATTTTGCTCCGTATGTGGCAACACTTCTAAACCTCTAGATGGGTTCAAAAGTCTCCAAATATCTGTAAGACCAAGATTGTTACACATCCTGTGAAGTGTCAATGTTCCTCTAGGGGTCTTGCACACTTTTGCTTCACTATGATCAAGGACTGAGTCCATCAATAGATTAAAGTCTCCTCCCAATATTATATCATAAGGGGTGCCAGCGGCTTGCAACATCCCTTCAGGATCTATAAAAATTCCTGATCATCAACGTTAGGTGCATAAAAATATATTTAAAACATTAATTGTGTTTATATGTAAATCTGTTTGTGTTTCTGTGACCGGTGAATGCACAACAATGAACAAGGAGGACATTTAGACATTATTTTGAATTTATTGAACGGAAAAACAAAATGTTTTCAATGTAAGTGTTTTGAGCAAGTGATTAGAAGTGTGATTACTTTTCCCATGAAATAATCAGTAAAGCTCTTTTTCAGATGTTAATTTGATTGTGATGCTTTCCACACAACATGCTGTTAAATACACATCTCATATATGTAAGTGTGCTATCTGGGTTGAAGACTAGCATTTTATTTTCTTTCCTTTAAAATGAACTGTGTTAAATCAAGTAAATCAAGCACGCAAAAGACGACTTTTAAGTTTTAAAAAAATCACTTTAAATCCAACCTGGCTGTTTATACTAATAAAGGCACATTGGTGAAAAATCAGATTTGTATCAGATTTATTCCCACATATGAAAATGTCAGATTCAAAACATTCATGTCTGTTCACATGTTCATACAATTAACAGATCTGTGTAGCGTGTGAGTAATAAAATCAGATTTGGACCACATTCAGCTGCAGTGTAAACATAATCCAAAAGACCAACACCAAAAATACATTAAATTAAATACAATAGAAGACAGATTCCGACAGTAAATAAATACTGTTTATGTTCCCCAAAACTATTAAAACAGTTAATAATTAAGAGTTGAAAAGGACACTCGAACAACCCCCATTCTGACTGAATTCATAATTTTATGTTACTCTAAAGTGTGTATTTGTTTACCTTTTGAACTATTTGATCTCGCCGGATTGTTTTTGTGCTCTCGCTCAAACTGCTGCCGCAAACGCGCTCTCCACTGTCGTGAACACAATTAACTTAACATCCTCAAGGGGGCGCTGTATGGCTCAGAAAAATAGAATCTTAAATTGAGTTGCATTTCAATACATGGCTGCTCGTCTTATGAGGGATATTTGTACCATACACTGTTTGACTGTATTCATTTCAGGGACTGTCATCAAGATTCAAAGATATTTAATTTCAATAACACTTTAGGTGGAATTTAGAATGTCAATATATTAAACCAATTAAAATTATTTTATATATATATATATATATATATATATATATATATATATATATATATATATATATATATATATATATATATATATATATATATATATATATATATATATATATATATATATATATATATATATATATATATATATAAAATCAGAATCAGAATGAGCTTTATTGCCATGCTTACACACACAAGGAAATTGTCTTGGTAAAATATAAATACATATATTAAGACCACAATAAGACTAAATAAATAAATTATATATGTGTGTGTGTGTGTGTGTGTGTTTGAGTGTGTATTTATCACTTTGTGGTGACCAAATGTCCCCATACGGCTAGTAAAACCTGAAATTTTTGACATTGTGGGGACAATTTGTCAGTCTCTCATGAGGAAAACATCTTATAAATCATACTACATTATGTTGAAAATTTAAAAATTCAGAAAGTTTTCTGTGAGGGTTAGGGGATACAATATAAACAATATTGTATACAATATATTCTGGTGCTCAGTGTTCTGTAGCGTCGGCCAGAAGGCAACAGTTCAAAAGGTAGTGGGCTGGGTGAGTGGGGTCCAAAGTGAATTTTCCATCCCTTTTTCTCACTCTGGTAGTGCACAGTTTTTGAAGGGAAGGCAGGGGGCAACGAATAATCCTCTCAGCAGTCCGAACTGTCCTTTATAGTCTTCTGATGTCCGATTTCATAGCTGAACCAAACCATACAGTTATTGAAGTGCAGAGAACAGACATACAGCAGCAGCTAGTGAGGCATTGGAAATTCACTTCCAGCACCTGTACAATCAGCACAGGTGCCCCCCAGGAATGTGTGCTCTCCCCACTACACTTCTCCCTGAATACAAACGACTGCACCACCAATGATCTCTATGTCAGGCTCCTGAAGTTTGCAGATGGCACCACTGTCATCGGCCTCATCCAAGATAACAATGAGTCTGTATACAGAAGGGAGGTTGAACGGATGGCTCACTGGTGGTCAAAATAACCTGGAGCTGAACATATTCAAAACAGTGGAGATGATTTTGGACTTTAGGAGGAACACCCCAACACTGACCCCCCTCACCATTCTGAACAGCACTGTGGTAGCAGTGGAGTCATTAAGGTTCTTGGGCACTACCATCTCACAGGACCTGAAGTGGGAGACCCACATTGACTCCATTGTGAAAAAGGCCCAGCAGAGGTTGTACTTCCTACGCCAGCTGAGGAAGTTCAACCTGCCACAAGTGCTGCTAATACAGTTCTAATCAGCAGTAATTAAATCTGTTCTCTGCACAACAGTAACTGTCTGGTTTGGTGAAGCTATGAAATCGGACATCAGAATGTTGCATAGTGAGGATGTCTTCAAAAATAATGACATATTTAGTTTTCATTTATCACTTAATGTCATACAAAGTCCAGTAAACATAAAAAGCTAAATCAATATTCGGTGTGACCACCTTTGCCTTTAAAACAACAATTCTCCTAGGCACACCTGAACACAGTTTTTCTTGGTTGTTGGCAGATCAGATATTCCAAGCTTCTTGGAGAATTCGCCACAGTTCATCTATCTATTTAGGCTGTATCAATTGCTTCTGTCTCTTTATGTAATCTCAGACTGACTACAAAGAGGGCACAAGTGGATGAGAGGAACAGGGCAACGACAGCGAGGCAGGGCCAAGATGGAGCCGAAGACCAAGAGACCAGAGCGGATCAGGTGGCAATCCATGAGACAGACAGATGGCCAGGAGACCTAGAAGACCAGAGCAGATCAGGCAGATGGCCATGAGACCAGGGATAACAGAGGAGATCAGGTGGACGGCTATGAGACCCAGAAGAACACCTCAGGGTAGGGACTGGATCAGGAGGCCTAGTTGGTGGCCACAAGGCTGAAACAGGGTCAGAAAGCCGGAGTAGTGACCACTGGGTCTAAATAGGGTCAGGAGGCCTGGGAGGCGGTCACAGACCAGAGACTGGATCCGTGGAAGGCAGAGCTGTACTAGGCTCGGGGGCGAAGCCGTGGCAGGCTCGAGGTGCGAAGTCGTGGAAGGCAGAGCCATGGGAGGCTCAAGAGTAAGAATCCAGGATGACTGGGAAATTATCTCAGTGGTCGTGAACAGGAGCCTGAGTCTCAGGAGTGACCTATATGATCGTGGGCATGGACAGAGACTCGGGAGCGACCTCTGTGGTCGTGGGCATGGTCCGAGACTCAGGAGCAACCTCTGTGGTCATGAACAATGGCGGAGACCCATAGATGACCTCCGTGGTCATGAACACTGGCAAAGACTCGGAGATGACCTCCATGGTCGTGAATACTGGCGGAGACAACCACCGTGGCCGCGAACACTGGTGGAGACTCGGAGACAACCACCGTGGTCGCGAATACTGCCGGAGACTCGGAGACAACCACCGTGGTCGCGAACACTGGCGGAGACTCGGAGACAACCTCCGTGGTCATGAACACTGGCAGAGACTCGGAGATGACCTCCTTGGTCATGAACACTGGCAGAGACTCGGAGATGACCTCTGTGGTCGTGAACACTGGCGGAGACTCGGAGACAACCTCTGTGGCCGTGAACACTGGCGAAGACAACCACTGTGGCCGTGAACACGGGCGAAGACAACCACCGTGGTCGTGAACACTGACGGAGACTCGGAGACGACCTCTGTGGTCGTGAACACTGGCGGAGACTCGGAGACAACCTCCGTGGTCATGAACACTGGCAGAGACTCGGAGATGACCTCTGTGGTTGTGAACACTGGCGGAGACTCGGAGACGACCTCTGTGGCCGTGAACACTGGCGAAGACAACCACTGTGGCCGTGAACACGGGCGAAGACAACCACCGTGGTCGTGAACACTGACGGAGACTCGGAGACAACCTCCGTGGTCATGAACACTGGCAGAGACTCGGAGATGACCTCTGTGGTCGTGAACACTGGCGGAGACTCGGAGACGACCTCTGTGGCCGTGAACACTGGCGAAGACAACCACCGTGGTCGTGAACACTGACGGAGACTCGGAGATGACCTCTGTGGTCGTGAACACTGGCGGAGACTCGGAGACGACCTCCGTGGTTGTGAACATGGGCAGAGACTTGGAAATGGAAGCCTTTCTCCTCCTCCACTGGGAGGCCGAAATTGCCAGCACAGGCTCTGGGCTGGCAACGCTGTTACATGGCATGGAGCAGACTCAGGCGTGGCAGTGACATGGCATGGAGCATACTCAGGTGTTGCTGTGACATGGCATGGAGCAGACTCAGGCGTGAGACTCGGACACCGGAACAGGGATAGATTGAGGAGTATCTGCTGAAGCGAATGTCTCTAATACCAGCTCAAGTCAAGTCAAGTGGTTTTTATTGTCGTTCAACCATATACAGTTAGTACAGTACACAGTGAAACGAGACAATGTTCCTCCAGGACCATGGTGCTACATAAAACAACACAGGACAAACACAGAACCACATGAGACTACACAGACTAAATAACATACCTATATAAAGTGCACATGCAAATGTGTGCAAAAAGTACGGGACAGTACAATAAATTACTAAAAATTAACAGGACAATAGGCACAGTGAGAGGCAGTGAGAGACAGTGCAGCTCAACATATTCCTCCCACGTGTAATCTCCGGTCACTGGCAACTCCCTCAACTGGTGTGCAAGGAGTCCAATTGAGAATATGGACTTCAGGGTTGAGTAGGAAAAGACCGTGCATTTGGCCAGGACACAAAACAGATCGAAATATTCTGGGACGGGTAAACAACATTTCAGAAGTTCAGTTTTTCTGTTACAAGGAGGGAGGTCACAGGAGAAGGATCTAAACGCAGCTAGTGTTTAATAAAATAAACAAAGCACAGATTAACGGGGATAACACAGGAACAAAACACATACAACAACTGAAAAGGAATGAGCAGACAACAGGGCTTTAAATACACAAAGACTAATGAGGTGAAAAAGACACAGGTGAGAAACAATCAAGGACAGCTGGCAGCGATGAGGGGATGAATTATGGGAAATGTAATCCTGGAGGAACAGAGGCAAAACACAGAGCAGTGGTGGCGTAGTGGGCTAAAGCATACAAACATTTCATACAAACAATCTTTATTCAGTTAATTTAACCAGAAGTGTTTATTTTTTTACATGCTTATTGTTTTGAAAGGTGTATTAATAATGAATTCAAAGTTTTAAAATTGCAATTGAACAAGGGCAAACTACAATACATGTAATTAATGCAAACTTTATAGAATGGACGATTCCTATCTTTAATAAACCTAAATCTCACGTTATTCCTTATGACCTTTGCTTACTGAAAAACACTTTTCGTGTAATTAGATACAGCAATCGGGTAAAACTCCTCCCACATATACTGCACTGGTTCAGTTTCTACCTGTATGAACTCTCTGATGTTTTTTCAATGGTCCTGACTGAGCGAAACTTCTGTCACATTGTGAGCACTTGTACGGTTTCTCTCCAGTATGAACTCTCTCATGTGTTTTCAGGTTTCCTGACACAGTGAAGCGCTTGTCACAATGTGAGCACTTGTAAGGTTTTTCTCCAGTATGAATTCTCTGGTGTTTTTTCAAGTCGCAGGCTGCAGTGAAGCCCTTTCCACACTCAAAACAGACATGATCTTTAACACCAGTGTGTGTTTTCTCATGTGCTTTCAAAATGCTCAGAGATGAAAAACACTTTCCACAGGAACACAAGTATTGCCTCGCATGAACATTCAGGTGTTTTCTTAGAACTGATTCTGAAATAAAATTTTCACCACACTGATCACAGCGAAAAGGCTTTAAAGCAGAGTGAGAGAGTAGATGATATTTGAAATTGGGTGTCCATTTAAAACTCTTGCCACACTCAGGGCATGTAAAAGGTTTTTCTCCAGTGTGGATTCTTAAGTGTGTTTTAAGACTGTGTTTACGTGTAAAACTCTTTCCACACTGAGTGCAGGTGAAAGAGTTTTTGTTCTCTGTTGTTTGAGTTTTGTTTTGTGAGAAATTATTTTCTTTTTTACAAAAAAAGGATGGTTCTCCACTTAAGAAATGATGAGGCTTCTGATCCTGATGTTCCTCCACCACTTCATTCAGTTCTTGGGTTTCTTCTTTCACTTTTATGCTGTCTAAAAAAGAATTAACATATTAAATCATTACAAATCACATCAGGACAGAATGTGAAACAGACATCAAGTATCAATTTGTGCGGCGATCCTAAAAAGGAAAGTTATGTCCATTTAGATGCATTGTTCAATATTATTTGTATATTTTCTAACTAAAGCTTCTAAATCTAGTGAAATGCATGAAGTTTTGTTACATTAATATTCCTCAGCAGTAAATAATGAAGGATCAAGAATGGACACCAACCTATTTGTTCCTCAGTATCTTCATATTTTATGTTGTATGGCTCTAGATAACTCATGTCTTCTTTCTCCTCTTTAACAAACTCCATCTTTTCCATATTATATCACACAGATTTCAGTTGTTACACCTGGAGATCTTCCTGCTGGTCTGAAGAACTTCTCTTGTAGGATGATGGGAATATTCACAGTATTTATTGGTGAATTGTTGTGGGAGTGGCTTCAATGAAGGTGTGAATTGTTATTGCTGTGATGTTTGGAGGCCCAAAGAACCAGATCTGCACAAATGAAAAATAAATATGTTACTGAATTTATATTTTTTTATGCTAATTAATACAATTTAAGTACCCATTCTTAAAATGTATTTATTTATAAATCAATATATGTTGTTTGTTTATTTTTCTTTAATTTATTCTCAAAGTTCTCATTCACTGTTGCCTGTCATGCCTCATCTCATTATTTTATTATTTCTCATTTTAATATTTACATTTATTTAAGAACATTGTTTGGTTCAAGGTCCATATATAGGGTTGAAAAAACATCAAAATTCAAAGGAACTGAAAACTGAGTACAGATAAAGCCAAAATAATAGTAAATACTAATTGGGATCCCCCATAACAACAAACAGTAATAAATATTCACATACCTCTCAGTGATTTGATGATCTTGAGGGGAACTTTTTTGTACCTCGTGTAAAAATCTATAACTATATTGGACCACATTCAGCTGCAGTGTGAACATAATCTCACATTTACACAAATTTCGGTTAAATTAAATATGTAGAAACAAAACAAAAAGACCAAAAACAAAATTCATAATTAAGAGTTGAACTGGACACTCGAACAATCTCTATTCAGATAATTGTAGCCCCGTTCTGACTGAATTCATCATTAGATGTAACCTTTTACATCCATTTGTTTACCTTTTGTAGTTCTCTCTCTTCTTCGGATTGTTTTTTTGTGCTCTCACTGAAACTGCTGCCGCAAACGCGTCTCCACTGTCGTGAACACAATGAACTTGTCATCCTCTAGGGGGCGCTGAATGGCTAAAGTAGAATTCTACATTGAGTTGCTTTCAAGCATTCAAGGGTGCTTGTGTTATTGAAGCCCTTTGGAATCTCTTCTGGGAAATGAGCTGGATTTTTTTTTCCTGAAATACTTTTGCGTTCCCTCGCAATATATTTACCATTGTTTTACATGGTTTTACTACAATAACTATATTTTAACCTAGATATTCCTAGTAAAACCAAAGTAATAATACAGGAAAACTAAAACTATGGTAACAAGAATCATAGTTTTGTGGTCATTATGGTTTTAATACAAATACCACGGAAAAGCATAGTAAAACCATGATTACTATATGGATACAGTGTTCTGTATTTAAAACATGGTTTCTGCCATACACACAAAAATGTTTAGCCTACAACAGTCATGATTCTAAAAATATTACTATAGTCAAACCATGATTTCCATCAAAAACTATGGTTACTTCTAACACTTTCTCATTATCCAGTGGGTGCAGGCAAGGCTGTCCAAGCTCCCCTCTGCTCTTTGCACTTGCAATTGAACCATTAGCTATTGCCATCCGCTCTAACACCTCCATAGCAGGAATTAAATTTGGCACAAATGAACATAAACTTTCTCTGTATGCAGATGATCTCCTATTATATATAACTGATCCACAAACATCAGTCCCCCCTCTATTAAAATGCCTCAAAGAATATAGTGCATTCTCAGGATATACATTAAATTACACTAAAAGCGAGATCTTACCACTAAATACACAGGACAATAATATTAGAGCTCTCACCGACCCATTAAAATGGTACAGCACTGGTTTCAAATATTTGGGTATACAAATTGGTAAATCGGATGAACATATATTTAAACAGAATTATATAAAACTATTGGAACAAACCAAGCTTAACCTTCAAAGATGGATTGATCTTCCATTGTCTCTCATAGGCAGAATTAATCCTATCAAAATGAACATTTTACCTAAGTTTATTTATCTATTTCAGTGCCTCCCGATGAATGTTCCCAAGAGTTTCTTCAAAGAGTTTAACAAAATTTTAACTCCTTTTATATGGCAAAGAAAAAACCCTAGAGTCAAACTCATTTCTCTACAGGCTCCATATTCAAGCGGAGGACTCAACTTACCAAATTTTAGGAATTATTATCTTGCTTCGCAGTACAGATCGATTTGGCTCTGGCAGCACGCAGAGAACAATGAGGTTAGATGGGTCCCAATAGAACAACATGAGATGAAGTCTATGCCTTTAAAGGATACTCCATTCACAGGCACAAAAACATGTTTAGCCACACTCACAAACAACTCAATAATACTGAACACATTTGCTGCTTGGCAAGAATCTCACTCACTTATCGATACAAATATTTCTTTTTTTAGAAGGGCACCTTTGTGGGGTAATCCCAACCTCTCACACCACATAGCTGACTCAGTGTTGAGGGGATGGAGGGAAAGAGAAATCCAAACAGTTGCTGACTTATACGTTGATGATACATTTGCTAACTTCCAACAACTAAATGAAAAATTTAGCCTTTCCAAAAATAGTTTCTTCAAATTCCTACAAATTAGAGACTGGGTTAAGGAGAAATCCAAAGAAACATTCCCATATATCCCAAAAGAAACTCCTCTTGAAACCCACCTATGTAACAAATTACATGGATCAGCAAAAGGAATAATATCTTCTATATACGGTATCATCAATGGAAAGATACCGGTTTATGATAAAACATCTACTAAAGGAAAATGGGAAAAAGATCTAGACTGTATTTATGAGGAGGCAGATTGGCGTCATCTATTGGAACAAGCACAGACTGTGCTAACCTCCACAAAACACAGGCAAATTCAATTTAATATATTCCATAGGACATACTACACCCCCTACAGGTTACATAAAATTGACAGCAGCATTTCCTCCAAATGTCAAGAGATGTAAAGTGACTGATGGTGATCTTATACACATGCTATGGAGTTGCCCAATGATAGAAGAATTATGGAAACGTGTCATTGAATTAACCTCAAGGGTAATAGGAAGTCAAATTGAACAGGACTCAAAACTATGGATCCTGGGGGACACAAGTTCTATTAATGCGAACTATACTACAAGAAATACTTTATCTTACTTGCGAGCACTGCAGTAAAAAAATGTATTCTGATTAACTGGAAATCTGAAAATTCACCATCAGTAAGACATTGGATTAATGAGTTTATATCTTACTGCACACCCGAAAAGATATTATATAATGTGAGAGGGAAGCATGCAGCCTTTAGAGAAATCTGGGGCACCTTCATAGACATTCTGCCTTCTCTGGAAACTTCCTCATCGATGCATTTGTTGTGAGTAATGTGTAGATTTACATAGGTATGTATGTATACAAATGGGGGTATGTATAAACTGTATATAGACTGTTTAGATATATATAAATGAAAGGAAACTGAGAACCATACATGGGAAGAGGGTGGGGGTGGGATGGGTAAAGTTCGGTGCAATATTTGTGTTTTTGTTTTGTATTGATTTTGTTTACTTAGCGTTTTTTTTCTCTTGTTTTATCTTCTGATGTTTAAAATTGAAAATCATCATCCTTGTAAGGTGTGTTTGTAGGGTTATACATGTGTATATTCCTTTTGTTAAATACGACTTTCAATGTATCAAAATGTGGATCCTTCCTACACACAATTAACATCTTGTAAGAGCTTCTGTTAATAAAAAAAAAAAACTATGGTTACTTATGTTTTGGTTTCTGCCTCTTTTGAGAAAAACTCACTATCAAAGACTTGGAGTTTTTGATTTCAGAAGAATAGACTTTATTATCAAACCATAAAGCAGAGTTGCCTGCAGAACAACTCATGTGTCTTGAGTTTGCACTCGCTCACATAGGTCTCACAAGGCATGGCTAAAACCATCCATCCATTTTGTTCTGTGTCTTCAGTTTGTTATTTTTAAGAAGGGAACATCTGGAACCTCTTTAAAGGGCCTTATCATATATTTTCTCTAGTGTCAAACCATGAGACTCAAGTTTACCATATATGAGTACCATATGTGGTCACGCATTGCATTCTGAGGGGCCTAAGATACACAGGCCTCTATAATCCTACACACACACACACACACACACACACACACACACACACACACACACACACACACACACACACACACACACACACACACACACACACACACACACACACACACACACACACACACACACACACACACAGTAAAATACATACTTGACCATCAGAAATAATTGTAGAATAAAATGGCATTGATTATACTTGATTAATGTATACTTAACTTGATAAAAATACACCACACTTACTACAGCCTAAAATATTACTATAGTAAAACCATGTTTCCACCCCCCAACAAAAAAGAGAGAAAAAATAAATAAACCTTGGAACATATAGTAAAGCCATGATTTAAGTACAGTAACTATTATGGTATTTGTGTAGTAAAGCCATAATAACCACAAAATTATAATTTTACTACCAGAATTTTCAACCTTCTGTATTATCACTATGGTTTCACAATGAATATCATGGTTAAAATATGGTCACTGTGGTAAAACCATGGTAAACTTATTGCAAGTGAATGCAAAACATATTGGGAAGGCACGTAAAACTAGTTAAGAAAAAACATTCCCACCAAGCCTATAGTTTTGTGTGCTCTCGCAAAACATTTACCATGGTTTTCCTAAAATAACCATATTTTAACCTGATATTTGTAGTAAAACCATTGAACTAATACAGGAAAACAAAAACTATGGTAATACAAATTAATTTGTGCTTATTTGAGGATATAGCATACTGTATGTTGCATACATTATGTTGCAGCTAACTACTTATACCAATTGACATGTTAAAAACATGTCCACACACAAAAGCCAGAACTTGAAATGACACTTAATGCTTATGCAAGCCTAATTTTAACTGCAGCATGACTGTTTGTGAAATGAACGCCTCCCTAACAAACATTCAAAATTCATAATTTTTCATATGACTCTACCAAGGAGGTCTATAATACCTGGAAATATCTATCTAATAATATTTGCAATTTAAATGTTGCTTGCAATACATTTCGTTTCGTCAGGTGTTGATAACTGGTGATGCTATGCAGTTATTAATGATGCTCTGTGGGTGTGTCTAAGGAAGTTAAGCTCATAAATGGTCATTCTTGTGTAATTGGGTTTCATCACAGTGTGCATGTGTGTGCAGGGGCAGTGCAGTGTAATGGTTGTACCTCTGCAAGTGATAATACAAAGTTTGTTCTCCTGCATACTAATGCCTCTGTGTCAATTAAACTACATGGTGTCAGAAGTGAAAACTATCCAAAAAGAAAAAGGAAGATAAAGAGGCACAATGGCTGAAGGATTTCCCTGACTAGATCCGCTGAACTTCGATGGTAATATAGCAGAAAGTTCGATTTGGAATTCGACATACTCATCGCAGCAGCTCAGAGTGAAAAGCCAGAAAAAAACAGCCTATATACTCCTCAATCTTGCGGGACCAGAGGCAATTGAAAAGGAGCAATATGAGGACGAATTTGAGGTAACGTCTGTCCAACTGATTTCATTCAATCATTTGCAAGAGCTCAAAGAACACACAGCTAAAGACAGCTCTCTGCAAATTCTGCACAAATCAAGCAAGGATGGCCGAAGAAGGTTCAGAGCGTGCCGACAACACTAAAACCTTTCTTTCTTTTCCGGGATGAGCTTAATACTCAAGATGGGATCATAATAAGGGAACTAGGGCAATGATTCCTCAAACCCTACAGAGTACTTACAAATATTGCACAAGTGTCATACAGGAGCAGAAGCGACTAAACGCAGAGCTTGTGATGTTGTTTTCTGGTTAACTATGACTCAGCACATTGATGCTTTCGTTCAATATTGCAACATATGTAATGCCCTGAAACCACATCAACAAAAGGACCATTGCACCTACACAAGATTCCAGAACTGCCCTGGTCTGTAGTCGCTACGGATATATTTGACTGGAATGGACAGCAATACCTAGTGTTGGTAGATTCCTATTCGGGGTGGTTTGAAATAAACCAACTCAGCATCCTGTTATCACAAAACGTCATCAACAATCTCAAGAGACATTTTTCTGTGCATAGAATTCCTCAGAAGGTAATATCTGACAATGGCACCCAGTTCACGAGCCAGATTTTCAAAGACTTTACCCAATCATGGGATATCTGTCATATTACCAGCAGTCCTGAGTATCCACAGAAGAATGGTCTCGCAGAGAGGGCTGTTCGAAGTGCAAAGCGCCTTCTTGAAACCACGAAAAGGGATGGAACAGACTTGTTTCTGAATTTGTTGAACATCTGCAACATTCCTCAAGATAAGGTTCTGGGTTCACCTGCACAAACACTGACATCTAAGGTGATGCTCACTAACATCAGCAAGCAGATGTTGAAACCAAGATCAAAGAACACTGTAAAAGTTAAAGCTCAACTCAGGAAAAAGAGACAAATGCAGAAAGAGTTCTACAACAAGAGGAGTAAACCACTCTCTTCACTACATGGGTCTCAAGTGGTTTGGATGCAAACAGCAAAAGGCCATGATAAGATTGGGGTAATAAGCAATGTCCTCACAGAGCCCAGATCTTACATTGTGGAGTCAGAAGGTAGAGAATACAGGAGGAACCGCAAGCATCTACTTCCTGTAGTAGAGCCGATCTCACACCAAGCACAAACTGATCTTGAGGACTTGTTGTCAGATCTCAGATCTGTGCCAGACAGTAATATTGTATCAAAAGATGCAGTACATGCCAAAGAGAACATTGGGTTGAACCAACTGAATATCATGGTTAAAATATGGGTACTGTAGTCAAACCATGGTAAATGTAGGATTTTCTGCTTCATCCATTGGTTCTCCCCTCAGGGATTTTGGGTTGATGTGTGTTGTGTATTCTTTTCTCAATTCTTCCAACATGTCATTGCAATATCTGTCAAATGCAACTCCATCCATTATTGTATTGTCAATTGCTCCCCTTAGTTGCACTTTTCTAAGGATCTCATTCATCTTGGATCCCCCTAGACATTTGGCCAGTAACACTTTGATGTCGCCAATTGCGGGTAATTTCCCCATTGTTTCTTCTTCAACCATTCTGATCCATTTTACAGCCCCCTCACGGATGTCTGGAAGGTGGGCTATCAGTCCATCAAGGTCCTGATTGGCCCATGGCACATACTGTCCTTGTGTACCTTTGATTATAATTGGATACTGTTTTTTTCAGATATTTACTGGGGATCTCTGCATGACTCCTAGAATATTGTTGTAGTTCCTCACTGTGTGGTTGCATATCACTTGGATATTTTCTTGGTTGATGCATATGGCTTGAATCTTCATCATTTGGTTGTTCATCAGGTAGACCCAGGCTGTTTAAAAAATCCTTGGTTTTTTGGGAAAGACCTTTAAGAGTTACCACACTTGGGTCTACACAAAAACACAATTTTAAGCAAAATTTCTTACCTGAGTTTTTGGCGCCAGTGATTTTGTACAGTCAGTGCAAGCAAGCTTGCAGCAGCTTCCCTGACCCTGTGCCAGTCCCTTCGTGGTCACCAATTTTATGTAGTGGAGTATGGAAAATTTTTCTTCCCTCTCAGAAAGAAAACTCTCGAAGTTAGAAGTTCCAGGTGTCAAATGTTTGAGCAGACCAACAAACCTAGATATTCATTCTAGGACTTATTTAATATACAACAACGATAATCTGTGGTTCCAACAGAACTCAGGCAGCATTGTCAGGTCAAAGAGGATGCTTACAGAGGTGCGGATAAAGTATTGTACAATTAGGTCAGGAACACACTGAATAAGGAAATCAGAGAGGCTAAAAGAAGATACACTAAGAAACTGAAACGACCCTGCATCAATGACCCTTCAGCTAATGACCCTGCATTAGTGAGGAATGGCCTGAAACAAATTACGAACTACAACACTCCTACCCCCAACTCTGTAGCGGACCAACAACTGGCTGACGACTTGAATGTGTTCTACTGTAGATTTGAAAGGCCCAATCTCATACCCCACACCCACTCTGACCTTCACACAAACACCCTCCTACTACTCAACCAGCATTTAAGATCTGTGAAGACGATGTGTGCCGTGTCTTCTATTCTAATATTTTCTATTTACAAAAGTAATATTTGGGAGTCTAACATTTATATTTCCTATTGTGGAGTTGTGGTGGTGTAGTGGGCTGAAGCACATGATTATTAATCAGAAGGTCACTGGTTCGATCCCCACAGCCACCACCATTGTGTCCTTGAGCAAGGCACTTAACTCCAGGTTGCTCCGGGGGGATTGTCCCTGTAATAAGTGCACGGTAAGTCGCTTTGGATAAAAGCGTCTGCCAAATGCATAAATGTAAATGTAAATGTATTGACACACTTAAACTGAAGATATAAATAACCATCTTAAGACAAATGCTTTTGTGAAACATCTTATGTGCCTAAGACTTTTGCACAGTACTGTATATAAAGCAGAAATACAGCAGTGTTATGTAGAAAGAGCTCAGGTGTTAATGAACCTGGTTTAAAATATGCTTTAGGAAACCAAAATACACAAATTCAGAATTGATAAATGTGAAAATCACAGCTGAATTTGAAAAGAGCACAGAACTGTTTAATACAAACAATCTTCATTCAACTCGTTGTAGCTTAAGCTTAACTTTATTCCTTACGATATTTGCTTACTGAAAAACACTTTTTTGTTTGTGTGAATAATTAGATACTGCAGTCTTGAAAAACTCCTCCTACATAGACTGCACTGGTTCTACACATTTGAACTCTCTGATGTGTTTTCAGTTGTCCTAACTGAGTGAAACTTTTGTCACATTGAGAGCACTTGTACGGTTTCTCTCCAGTATGAACTCTCTCATGTGTTTTCAGGTATGCCGGCAGAGCAAAACTTTTATCACAATGTGAGCACTTGTGCGGTTTCTCTCCAGTATGAATTCTCTCATGTGTTTTCAATTGTCCTGACTGAACGAAACTTTTGTCACATTGAGAGCACTTGTAAGGTTTTTCTCCAGTATGAATCCTCTGGTGTTTTTTTAATTCGCTGGGTACAGTGAAGCCCTTTCCACAGTCAGAGCACACATGATCTTTAACACCAGTGTGTGTATTCTCATGTGCTTTCAAAATGCTCGGAGATGAAAAATTCTTTCCACATAAACAGAAGTATGGCTTTGCATGAACATTCAGATGTTTTTTTAGAACTGATGCTGAAATAAAACTTTCACCACACTGATCACAGTGAAAAGACTTTAGACCAGAGTGAGAGAGTAGATGATACTTCAAAGTGGGTGCCCATTTAAAACTCTTGCCACACTCAGGACATGTAAAAGGTTTTTCTCCAGTGTGAATTCTTAAGTGTGTTTTAAGGCCGTGATTACGTGTAAAACTCTTTCCACACTGAGAGCAGGTAAAAGGTTTCTCTTCCGTGTGGATTCTTAAGTGTGTTTTAAGACTGTCTTTACGTTTAAAACTCTTTCCACACTGAGTGCAGGTGAAAGAGTTTTTGTCCTCTGTTGTCTGAGTTTTGTTTTGTGAGAAATTATTTTCAGTCTCTGCACAACTAAAAAACGATTTTTCTCCACTTAAGAAATGATGAGGCTTCTGATCCTGATGTTCCTCCACCACTTCATTCAGTTCTTGGGTTTCTTCTTTCACTTTTATGATGTCTAAAAAATGAACATATTAAAAACTATTACAAAAAAATCAGGACAGAATGTGAAACAGACGTCAAGTATCAATTTGTGGTGATTCTAAAAAGTAAAATAACTGATGTACAAAGTTATGTCCATTTAGATGCATTATTCTGTGTTATTTGTTATGACTACAGCATTGAAATCTAGTGAACTGCATGAAGTTTTGTTACATTAATATTCCTCAGCAGTAAATAATGAAGGATCAAGAATGGACACCAACCTATTTGTTCCTCAGTATCTTCATGTTTTATGTTGTATGGCTCTAGATAACTCATGTCTTCTTTCTCCTCTTTAACAAACTCCATCTTTTCCATATTATATCACACAGATTTCAGTTGTTACACCTGGAGATCTTCCTGCTGGTCTGAAGAACTTCTCGTGTAGGATGATGGGAATATTCACAGTATTTATTGGTGATTTGTTGTGGGAGTGGCTTCAATGAAGGTGTGAATTGTTATTGCTGTGATGTTTGGAGGCCCAAAGAACCAGATCTGCACAAATGAAAAATAAATAGGTTACTGAATTTATATATTTTTTTATACTAATTCATATATTTTAAGTACACATGTGGGTAGTTGACAAATGGCCAAGAAAAAATACATATATTTATGGATGAGTATGAAAACTGTAGTTTCAGAAAATAGTAGTGGTCACTCATTTGTGGTCACTCATTTTGTCAATGACTTCACATATTTTTTTTCACGTTTTCACTCAACAGTACTGTAAATGTGTCCTATGGTGTGACATTTAAAAAGTACTTAGAAATTATATTAAATAACATTAAAAAAAATACTTGAGAGAATTGTTCACATTATTAAAGTGCTATTTATTTTACATGAAAGTACTAATTAGAATAATTTTCACCATGAATAGATGAACTTGATAAACTTTTCCCTACGAATGTCAATAAAACTTTTTCGCCAACCTTACAAAACTGTTTGAAATTGTACCCATCTAAGAGGAGATATTATTGTAACTCCCCTAATGCCAAACTTGACTCTTTTTTTAAAAGATATTTTAAAATAAGTATATTTTTCTGTTGTTTTATGTTTGTCATACCATAGGACAAAACGTCACACCAAAGGACAAAGATAGTCATTGCATAAAGAGTCAGAATATATAGTGTTTATTGTAACAATTATAAAGGAGGACATTTGTTTTTATTTTTCAGCAATATAAACTGTGCAAAACATATCACACCAAAAGTAACTTTGATACTTATAGATCCATCAATAAGAAAACATTGATGCTTATAATATCTTTGAGAAATTCAGTAAAATGCCATTTCAAAACAATACTGTGACATTGTCAAACTGCAAAATTCATCATTTAAACAGTAACAGTGACATGAAAATAAAATTAAAATCGTAAAAATCTTTTTAAATCTTAGGATCGCATCCTTTCTCTGTGGATCCTTTTTAATTCGCTCCCTATACTGTCTGGTCCTCTCTTTTGCACTCATCTCTCCCTCAGTTCTTTCTGTTCTAAAAAAAGTTAAGTAGCATTATAAGTAGTAGCACTGTATTTATGTACTTTATATTTGTTTATAGTTGTTACATTATAGTTGTTTTAGTAACACTTCAGAAAATGTTATGTAGTCTCCAAAAAACGGCAATAAACATTAAAGGGCACCTATTATGGAATTTTGAAAATTACCTTTCATGTAGTGTGTAACATAGATTTAAGTGAACAAAAACATCCTGCAAAGTTTTATATATGAAAGTTCACCGTAAAAAACGTTATTGTCTCTCAAAAGTAGGAGTCGACTCTGAGTCAATGTAATGAATCGTTTATCCAATGAGTCATTTTCCTTTTCGTTGTGACGTCAAGACGAAAAATTATCAAATTGGCCGCACACACTCATTGCGCGCGCAGACACCAAGGAAAACTTGAAAACATCATGTCGACAACAAGACGCTGTGTTCTGAAGTGCATATCAAAAGCGACATTTTTTTCACTGCCCAGGGACGAGCATGTGAAGAATCAGTGGCTAGAGTTTATATTTACAACTATACCACACAAGTATAGCCCGAACCTTGTGCTGTGTTCGCGTCATTTTAATGACGATTGCTTTACGAACATGAATGCTTTCAAGTGTGGATTCATGAGCGGTTGATACTGAAGGAAGGTTCAGTACCAAGTTTATTTGGATCAGCTTCCTCCTCGAATCACAACCTGTAAGTATTATTAATAATTGTTGCTTTTATGTGTTTTTTAGCATGCTTAATAAGTATTTGTGTGTGTTGTGTACGTTACGCTCAGCGCAGCTTCTAGGTCTCCAATGTCAATTTTTTTGAAATATGTGAAATGTTTGTCGATGTTATTGGAGTTGTCATAAAGAATAGAGCAATAACTTGTAGTAATGCAGTGCTTTATCAATATGTTTATGCGTTGGGCTAACACAAACAATAACTGATTGGGTGTTTACCACTGAACTTTGGGCTATGATCGCTAACATAAATCAACTCCGATTCCTTCTCTGATTTTGATTTTTTAACTACAAAGCGGTGATGGGCGTTCCGTTTCCGACAATCTCTGCACAGAGTATACCAATCACAACTGACTGGGTCATCTGACCAATCACCGCAGATTAGCGTCACGCAAAGGAGGGGTTTGGAAAAATGAGTCGTTGAACGAATCATTTGGGAGTCGGTGAGCAAATCAGGTAAACATAAATGCATATTATAAGACAACAAAAGTGTTTTTTGTCATTGCATGCATGTAAAACTGTTGTTGGGGACTCCCAAAACAATATTAGTAACATTTTAAATGGCATAATAGGCGCCCTTTAAAATGTAAGTCATTATTGAATTTAAAATCATCAAAACTGGTCAAAAAAGAATTTAAAGTATGTTAACAAACTTTATCTATTTGTTTTAATAGCTTCTTAAGGAGGTCTTGTTCTATTGTGTGACAGGCCAAAGTGTCACACCAAAGGACATTTGAGCTTTTGTGGCATGTTAATAAGCATGCTAATGCTAGCTGAACTGTCATTGGCAATTGGCATGATACATTTGCATAATATTATATAGTCCTGGTTTTAAAAATACAAATTTGAATTAAAAATTTTAATTTAGGGGTGTCACACTAAAGGACAAAAAAACGTAACAACTTCAGTGGTCTGAAAACATAGTTAAATATTTGAACAATTCTGAGAGAAATACTTACCATGTGCACTGCTCATGGGCTTCATAGGGGTATTCAGTCACATGACCTTGAATGGGGTCTTTCAAATAAATGTAGTTGTCCATGATATTGCCCAACTTAATATCAGGTTATTACATAACACCAAAGGACATTTTTTTCTGTGACAAACTTTATGAAATTCCTACACTTTAAAAAATGTATGTATAGGAAAAGTTATGGCCACTTGAAATAGACACTTGCACAATTATGCCAGGAGTGTCCATTAAGATTTCTTTATTTATAAAAGTTAATATTTATGAAATAATTTTGTCTACCGTCACACCATAGGACGATTTTGAGATTTGGCTCATAGTTGTAAAAAAATTAAAAATATCTCTGATATTAAAACAACAACTTCATGTAAAACAAGAACATGTTTAACCATTTACAGTATTCTAAATGATGAAAATGTATTTATTTATATAATAATAATATATGTTGTTTGTTTATTTTTCTTTATTTTATTCTCTCAGTTCTCGTTCACTTTTGGCTGTCTTGCCTCATATCATTCTTTTATTATTTCTCATTTAATTAAGAACTTTGTTTGATTTAAGGTCCACTTATATGGATGAAAAAAACTCAAAATTCAAAGGAACTGAAAACTGAGTACAGATAAAGCCAAAACAACAACAATAATAATAATAAAATACTAATTGGGATCCCCCATAACCAACAAACAGTAATAAATATTCACATACCTCTCAGATGATCTTGAGGGGAACTTTTTTGTACCTCTTCTTTAAATCTGTAACTAGTTTGGATCACATTCAGCTGCAGTGTGAACATAATCTCACATTTACACAAATTTCGATTAAATGACATATGTGGAAACAAAATACATTTAATACAACGGAAGACAAATTCAGAGAGTAAATAAATACTGTTTTTGTGTCCCAAAACTATTAAAACTGTTAATAGTTAAGAGATTAATAGAACACTCGAACAAGCTCTATTCGTATCATTTTAGCCCCATTTTGATTGAATTCATCATTATATGTAAGTTAAAAGTATGTAATTGTTTACCTTTTGTAGTTTGATCGCTCTCTTCTTCGGATTGTTTTTGTGCTCTCTCAAACTGCTGCCGCAAACGCGCTCTCCACTGTCGTGAACACAATGAACTTGTCATCCTCTAGGGGGCGCTGAATGGCTAAAGTAGAATTCTACATTGATTTGCATTCAAGCATTCAATGGTGCATTTTTAGTGAGCCATTTCGAATTTTTTTTTGAATGTGAGCTGGATAAAAAAATGTTTGAACTACTTTTGCTTTCCCTCGCAATATATTTACCATTGTTTTACATGGTTTTACGACAGTATCTATATTTTAACCTTGATATTCCTTGTAAAACCAAAGTAATAATACAGGAAAACGAAAACTATGGTAATAAGAATTATAGTTTTGTGGTCTTTATGGTTTTACTACAAATACCATGGTAAAACCTTAGTAATCGAGATTACCATGGTTAATAAATAGTGTTGTGGATTGGTGGTGGTGTAGTGGGCTAAAGCACATAACTGTTAATCAGAAGGTTGCTGGTTTGATCCCCATGGCCACCACCATTGTGTCCTTGAGCAAGACACTTAACTCCAGGTTGCTCCGGGGGGGATTGTCCCTGTAATAAGTGCACTGTAAGTCGCTTTGGATAAAAGCGTCTGCCAAATGCATAAATGTAAATGTAAATAGGTGAGTCTTCAGTCTAGACTTAAACTGAGTGAGTGTGTCTGCATCTCGAACAGTGTTAGGGAGATTATTCCATAGTTTAGGAGCCAAATATGAAAAGGATCTACCTCCTTTTTTGGATTTTGATATTCTAAGATCTATTAACAGGTCAGAATGTTGTGATCATAATGAACGTGTTGGAATAAAGCAGGACAGAAGGTCACTTAAGTATTGCGGAGACCATTCAAAGGTTTGTATGTAGTTAACAGAATTTTAAAATGAATATGAAATTTAACAGTTATATTTTAGAGGGTTATTTTTAGGTTTTAGGTCCAAAATTAATACCGCTGTTTTGTCAGAATTGAGTAGAAGGACATTTCTGGCCATCCAATATTTTATTTCATTGATACACTCTGCTAATTTGGAGAATTGTGAAATCTCATCAGGTTTTGAAGAAATATAAAGTTGGGTATCTTTGGCATAACAGTGGAAACTTATTCCACTATTCCGGATAATATATCCCAGGGGAAGCATATACAAGAAGAAAAGCAGAGGCCCTAAAACTGATACCTTATGGCATTCCATACTTTACTTTTTTGGTTTGACAATTCCTCATTTACACTGACAAAATGGTAGCAGTCTGATAACCTAAACCTGTACGCTCTGTCCTAAGCCATTATGTATCTCATATCAAATGTCACGTCTAGATAAGGTAAAAATTACTTTATTATTTAGTCTAGTGGAAGTGTTACTTTGCTGAACAGAATATAATGATGTGTTGAAAAATAAACATTGCAGAATGATATGATACACTCTGGTGTATGTGTGTCATGTCATTTCTCCCCTCATGAAGATCCGGATCGAGAACAGCGACTGCAGACCTGAATTTATATTTTAAGGGGCACTTCTAAAATTCCTTACAGTTCTTGGGAGCTCGACCGGGATATTTCCAGACAGGTAGGACAAAATTATATTCAATTTTGAGAATCCCTGTCTTTTGAAATATTACACGCAATATTTAATAGATAATTTGACAGTTACGACTACAGTCGGGGGATCCTTATTTTGAAAGACAGATAAGAAGGAGGTTATATACCTCAAAAGTGACTGTAGTCGAGGGAACCTTATTTTGAAAGATAAATAGGAAGGAGAATCTTAATCTCAGGTTTGACTATAGTCGGGGGATCCTTATTTTGAAAGACAAATAAGAAGGAGGTTTTATACGACATAGTTGTACAAATGGGAGCAGCGCCTAATTTTGACAAAATACAGAGTGCGCCAAATCCATGTGCTCCACTGTACCTCGATTTCTCGAAATATGAAAATAAAGCAGAGTTATGGCTTCTTGGGATTGTACTGTTTCATGGGGTTTTTCCCCTTGAATGGGACAATTTGTTCATCCACACAAAGATTTCCATTAATTGGGATTGCATGGATATGCCTGGCCGTCGGACACGAGCCATAGGGAGGGTCGATGCCGAGGCAGAATGGAGACGCAAAGTACGTGTCTTTCAGGTCTACCGCTGCAAACCAATCTAATGCAAATGCAGGTTATAATTTGTTTCTGCGTGAGCATTCTGAACTGGAGTTTGTGTAAAGAACGGTTGAGAACTCGCAGGTCCAAGACTGGCCGCAACCCACCGTGGATACGATGAAATAAGGGCTGTTGAGACCCTTCTCCATCTCTGCTGGAGGGATAGGCTCTATCGCATCTCTGAGTAGCAGGCTTGTAACCTCTGTACGTAAGGTGCTGGCATTTCCGCCGTGCATGCAGTGGAGCAAATACCGCCGAGATGAGGCGGGAGCAAACTGGGGGCAAACTGAATCACGTAGCCGGTAATAGGTAATAATGCGTCGGGAGGCTTGGGTGCTGAGAAAGACTCAAAGCACTTACCTTGTTCTCCGCATCCGGCAGGAGGCGGGTTAGAGACTGAGGAGGAGGTCCTGTAGGGACGTCTTCGGAACTCGTCAGCGCCGGCCTGCCGGGGCTGGACAGTCGCGGGTCTGGAGGCGAGATAACTGCATCTGGGGAGCCGGGACTGTAAGGCTTTGGTGTCGCGGTGCCGTGAGAAAGCCGCTGGAATGCGCCGTAGATCCAACAGCAGTCCTTTATGCCAGTAGAGGTGAGTGGAACAGTGGTGAACTCAGCTTTACTGTTGCATAACCGCATCCACAAATGCATCCCCCAAATCCAGCACTATGCTCAACACCACAATTGCAGAATTGTGCCTTTGCTACTTCATCACATTTACCATATTCATGGTCACCCCCACATCTCGCATATCATTGTTTTCCTTGGCAAACTTGTCCATACTTCTGACACTTGAAGCATCTTAGTGGAGGAGGTACGTATGTTCTTACTGGGTAACTTACAAAGCCTATTTTTACTCTCTCTGGCATTCTTACTTCATCAAACTGATGCAAAACCAATAGACTATCCATCCTTTCTTTATTTTTAACATAGTGAGGCCATTTTGCTCCAATTACCTTCCCCCCTTCAATGCAGCTTTTAATTTTGTCAGCAGGTACATCTGTAGGAATTCCAGTTATTACACCTCTTTCCCAAGGCTTCCTATTCATCAATGTGCATGACACCGTGAATCCAAGCATCAAATTTATATTCAGTGTCTTCTTTTGTTTTTTTTCATCTTTACACATGATGATCAGATTTCCATCTCTCAGAGTCTTTGCACTATTTATTTCTCCTAACGCTTTTTTCAGAGCTTTGGTCAGTTTAATTTGGGTTAAATGCCCGGTTCTGCAAATTTCAACATTACTTTGGGTTCCCCATCTGTCGCTCACTTCGACGTTGTGTCAAAGAAGTGACACTCGTGTATGCAGCGAGCTGCGAGTCACACACCTGTTCCTCTTACCTCTGAGCGATCTGCTGTTGGATCTACAGTGCACTTCAGCGGCTTTGCAATTTGCCCCTGGGCGCTTCGACAGCGCAACTAAGAGTTGTATTATAAGAGTGATTTTCTCTAAAAGCCTACCTATCCTCTGGAGCCCCCCGAGCTGGATGAGCTTGCCGCTGCATCGGAGAGCGGTCAGGCATCTGACGCGGATGACTTGTCTGGGCTGCCGCCTTCTGGCCATCGCCAGCGTGCCCGGGCCATCGCCAGCGTGGGGTTGGACTGGAACTCTCCTTCCTCCCCACAGCGTCACAGCCACGCCCCCCAGTCCCTTTCTTCCCGGAGGTGCATGATGAGCTGACGACTGCATAGAGAGCACCCCTCTCCACTCATCAAAAAAGCCCCTCGCTCATCCGCTCTCACTACCCCCGACGGCGGAGCGGCCCACAGGTACATGGCAATTCACCTATGCCCCGAGAACGCCGCCACCTGGTGGGGTCGTCCTGTGCTCCCCTCCAAGGCCTGTAGAACGATGACGGCACTGGCTGCCAAAGCCTACAGCACCACCGGACAGGCTGCTTCCGCCCTGCATGCCATGGCCCTCCTGCAAGTCCACCAGGCCAAGGCACTCAAAGATCTGCACGAGGGTAATCCTGATCCCGACGTGCTGCAGGAACTGTGCTCAGCGACCGACCTCGCCCTCAGGGCCACGAAGGCCACAGCGCAGTCACTCGGGCAGGCGATGGCCACACTTGTGGTTCAGGAACGTCATCTGTGGCTCGAGATGCGTGAGACGGACAAGACACGCTTCCTCGACGCCTCTGTCTCCCAGTTCGGCCTTTTCGTCGACACCATCGAGGACTTCGCCCAGCAGTTCTCTGCGGTGAAAAAGCAGACGGAGGCCATTTCACACATCCCCCCTGCCGCAATCCTGCCGCCTCGAGCCATGCCCCGTCTGCTCGCAGAGGGCGTCCCCCTGCGGCTCAGCAACGCGAAGCTCCACCTCAACCCGGGCCCAGTTCCGACGAGTCTAGAGGACACCTCCACCGGACCTCCTCCTCAGTCGCTAACCCACCCCCTGCCGGGTGTGCAGAGCAAGGTAAGTGCTTCGAGTCTTTTCTCAGCACCAAAGCCTCGGTATGTACCCCTGCTGTTTACATATATAGGGGATATACAGCAGTGTTATTTAGACAGAGCTCAGGTGTTAATGAACCTGGTTTGAAATCAACTTTAGGAAACCAAAAGACACAAATTCAGAATTTATAAATGAGAAAATAACACTAACAAGAGCACAAAACTGTTTAATACATACAATCTTTATTCAGCTCAATTAAGTGTTTATTTTTTACATGATTGTTTTGAAAGTTGTATTAATAATGAAATAATGAACTACTCTACATGTAAATAATGCAAACTTTTTAGATTGGATGATTCCTATTTTTAATAAACCTAAATCTCACGTTATTCCTTATGACCTTTGCTTACTGAACATTGCTTTTATTTGTGAATAATTAGATACTGCAATCGGGAAAAACTCCTCCCACATAGACTGCACTGGTTCGGTTTCTATCCATGTGAACTCTCTGATGTTTTTTCAATGGTCCTGTCTGAGCAAAACTTTTGTCACATTGAGAGCACTTGTACGGTTTCTCTCCAGTATGAACTCTCTCATGTGCTTTCAGGTATCCTAACTGAGCAAAACTTTTGTCACATTGAGAGCACTTGTACGGTTTCTCTCCAGTATGAACTCTCTCATGTGCTTTCAGGTATCCTAACTGAGCAAAACTTTTGTCACATTGAGAGCACTTGTACGGTTTCTCTCCAGTATGAATTCTCTGGTGTCTTTTCAAGTCGCCGGTTGCAGTGAAGCCCTTTCCACACTCAGAGCACACATGATCTTTAACACCAGTGTGTGTTTTCTCATGAGCTTTCAAATGCTTCAGCAATGAATAACTCTTGCCACAATAAGAACAGAACTCTTTAACACCAGTGTGTGTTTTCTCATGAGCTTTCAAACAGTTCAACCACAAAAAACTCTTTCCACACTCATGGCATGTAAAAGGTTTTTCTCCAGTGTGAGTTCGTGCGTGGTTTTTTAGAGCATGTTTACGTGCAAAACTCTTTCCACACTGAGTACATGTAAAAGGTTTCTCTCCAGTGTGAATTCTCAAGTGCATCTCAAGTGTGTCTTTACGTTTAAAACTATTTCCACACTGAGTGCAGGTGAAAGAGTTTTTGTCCACTGTTGTTTGAGTTTTGTTTTGTGAGAAATTATTTTCAGTATCTGCACAACTAAAAAACGATTTTTCTCCACTTAAGAAATGATGAGGCTTCTGATACTGATGTTCCTCCACCGCTTCATTCAGTTCTTGGGTTTCTTCTTTCACTTTTATGAAGTCTAAAAAACAAATTAAATCATTACAAATCAGATCAGGAGAGAATGTGAAAAAGACGTAAGGTATCAATAAGTGGTGATTATAAAAAGTAAAATAACTGATGTATAAAGTTATGTCCATTTAGATGCATTGTTCTAAGTTATTTGTTATGACTACAGCATTGAAATCTGGTGAACTGCATGAAGTTTTGTTACATGAATGTTCCTCAGCAGTAAATAATGAAGGATCAAGAATGGACACCAACCTATTTGTTCCTCAGTATCTTCATATTTTATGTTGTATGGCTCTAGATAACTCATGTCTTCTTTCTCCTCTTTAACAAACTCCATCTTTTCCATATTATATCTCACAGATTTCAGTTGTTACACCTGGAGATCTTCCTGCTGGTCTGAAGAACTTCTCTTGTAGGATGACGGGAATATTCACAGTATTTATTGGTGAATTGTTGTGGGAGTGGCTTCAATGAAGGTGTGAATTGTTATTGCTGTGATGTTTGGAGGCCCAAAGAACCAGATCTGCACAAATGAAAAATAAATAGGTTACTGAATTTATATTTCTATACTAACTAATAATGTATAGGCTGTATTTTTCTTTATTTTATTCTCACAATTCTCATTCTCTGTAGTCTGTTTTGCATGATCTAATTTTTTTGAATTTCTTTAAAATTTATTTAATCAAATTATTTAGTTCAATGTCACCATACTTGAAAAAATACCCAAATCCTTAAAGGGAAACTGGAAACAGATAAATGTAAAAGATGAAAATAAAAAATAAATACAGATTGTGCCTCCTGTAACCAACAAACAATATGTTCAATTATCTCAATGATGTTCCTGAAGACACAATGAAATGTGCTTAATGTGGCAGTTTACGGGAGATGAAAGACATCATTTACATTTACGCATTTGGCAGACGCTTTTAACCAAAGCGACTTACAGTGCACTTATTACAGGGACAATCCCCCGGAGCAACCTGGATTTAAGTGCCTTGCTCAAGGACACAATGGTGGTGGCTGTGGAGCTCGAACCAGCGACCTTCTGATTCACCGTTATGTGCTTTAGCCCACTATGCCACTACCACTCACATCACCATAATGAATGAGGTGAAAACAGTGAACTACTGCTGTGAAATAAAGAGGCTTTATAAAGCAGCATAAAGGTGATGGTCTGTTATTGATATTAATGAAACAAGTCTTCCAGGATAATCAGGATAATTATCCGATCATTCACACTCAGAGAAAAGGTACCGTTAAGGTACAAGGGTTGTCACTGTGGTGGTACCCTCAAAGGGATCTTTTTTGTACCTCTAGTTAAAATCTATAACATGTTTTGTGTACATAATTGTACCCTAAGGATCTATTGTGCAGCTTTCTCCATTAGGGTACAAATATAAACCCAAAACACCCCAGTGTCAGCTTTGTGCCACAAGCAGTACCTTTTTTACTTGGAATATATACAGTATTATGCAAAAATTAGGGAAGAAAAAAATCAGTCTCTAGAAACAGGTGCATTCCGCCTCTCTTCCAGTTCTTTTGGTGTTTATTTTGTGAAAATAACCATCTGACTTCTCATTGTCCTGTTTATAATAAGAATGATTGCCAAATAAATAAATAGATTTTTTTTTTAATTATAATTGACAATTACTATCTATATCATTAGCTCAGTCTACTTGTTGCTGCTTCTTCCGAGTTGGGCATTTGTTACTACGACATGTCACACATTAAAGTTGGAAAGTAAATACGTAAGAAGCCAACCTAAAGCAAATAAATGTTGAACGATTGTATTTGTTATATATGAATTCTTTAATTTTCCCTTTAACCTCTTTCTTGATAAGAGTCACTTATATATCTATCTCTGTATGTTTCAGAGCTTACACAGCAAGCTTATCAACCACTTCATTAGCATCCACTCCCACATGAGCAGGAACTCACAGAAATATTATTAAGGTTTTTAGAACAGCAGCTGTTCTTCCAGAGATAGGATCATTAGAACCATCAATATATATATATATATATGTAACCACAAAGAATAAGCCTGATCTAAATACTGCTGTACAATAATGTTCTTAGTGGTATCTTTCTCATTCTTAATTTTTTTATTTGTATTTGAAAATCTACTATTGGCATTGGTAATATCCATGGTGGAATACTGGATAATATCACAGTTGGGTCATGGCTGCCACCAAGCTAGAGTTCCACGTCATGACCACCGCCAAGCCAGAGTTACACATCATGGCCGCGCCAAGCCAGAGTCAGCTCCAGGCCATGGCCGCCGCCAAGCCAGAGTCAGCTCCAGGCCATGCCGCTGCCAAGCCAGAGTCAGCTCCAGGCCATGCCACAGCCAAGCCAGAGTCAGCTCCAGGCCATGCCACAGCCAAGCCAGAGTCAGCTCCAGGCCATGCCGCTGCCAAGCCAGAGTCAGCTCCAGGCCATGCCACAGCCAAGCCAGAGTCAGCTCCAGGCCATGCCACAGCCAAGCCAGAGTCAGCTCCAGGCCATGCCACAGCCACGCCAGAGTCAGCTCCACGCCACCGCCACGCCAGAGTCAGCTCCATGCCATGCCACCGCCACGCCAGAGTCTGCTCCATGCCATGCCACTGCCACGCCAGAGTCTGCTCCATGCCACCACCACACCAGATTCTGCTCCATGCCACCGCCATGGCTAAGTCTGTTCCATGCCATGCCACGGCTGAGTCTGCTCCATGCCATGTCACAGCCATGCCTCAGACTGCTCCATGCCATGTCCCGTCTGCCCGCCGAAGGCACCCCCCTGCGACTAAACCAGGCAGCTCCGCTTCAAACGGGCCCAGCTCTCAGCCACAGCATTGAGCGCCCCGCAGGTGGTGTACGCCCTCCGTCTTCAGGACCCGTGAAGCTCCTAGGCACCCATGAGAGGGAAGACCCAGGCAGTCAGATGTTTGATCCGGAGCTGGTACCAAGATCACTCCATCCCCTGGTGGAGGGCCGGGAGGAAAACCCTTGTTTTCCTTATTATTCGTTGCCGCACCCCCTTCAGGCTGTGCTACCCACATTGTTAATAAAAGAGCGATTTCCTCACTTCCTGGGTCATCTAGGGTCATCTAGCCTGCTGGGTGTGGAGAGCAAGGTAAGTGCTTTGAGTCTTTCTCAGCACCCAAGCCTCGGGACACGCTTCCGCCTCCCGAAGCATTATTACCTATTACCGGCAACACGATTCAGTTTGCCGGGCTCCCGCCTCGTCTCGGTGGTATTCGCTCCACTGCATGCACGGCGGAAATGCCAACACCTTACGTACAGAGGTTACGACCCTGCTACTCAGAGATGCGATAGAGCCTGTCCCTCCAGCAGAGATGGAGAAGGGTCTCAACAGCCCTTACTTCATCGTACCCTCGGTGGGTTGCGGCCAATCTTGGACCTGCAAGTTCTCAACCGGACTTTACACAAACTCCCGTTCAGAAACTAACGCATAAACAAATTATAACCTGTGTCTGCATTAGATTGGTTCACAGCAGTAGACCTGAAGGACACGTATTTCACGACTCCATTCTGCCTCGGCGTCGATGCATATGAGACCGCTTCAGCCCTGGCTTCAGACTCGAGTCCCGAGATGGGCATGGCGCTGTGGCATATACACCAGTTAATCACCCTTGGACAGACCTCTGTTTTCTGCGGACAGAAGTCCCCCTACAGCAGGTGTCCAGATGTATCATGGTCACCACAGAAGCCTCTCAACTGGGTTGGGGCACCGTGTGCTATGGGCATGCAGCCGCTGGCTCCTGGATGGGGCCCCGCCTGCATTGGCACATCAACTGCCTCGAGTTGTTGGCTGTACTCCTTGCCCTGCGGAGGTCTCTCCCACTGATTCGGCGGCAAGCACATCTTGATCTGTTCAGACAGCACCACCACGGTAGCGTACATAAATCGCCATGGCGGCGTATGCTCCTGTCACATGTCACATCTCGCCCACCATCTCCTCCTTTTGAGTCAGCTGAAAATCAGGTCACTGATCGCCACTCATATCCCGGGGGACTTTTCCCCCTGAAAGAATAGTAGTTGGAAAAGTATACCTTCACCGATGCGTGTAATAGCATTAAGACGCTTTTACTCTATGCGAGAAACATAGAGAGAGAAGAGGCGCAGCTGGCGCGGCCTGCTCCCATGATTGTCACGTCGCTTTGTTCCCACCCTCCGGGAAGCCGGGAATCTAAAAAGATTATTACGGTATTTATGGGACATGGGGAAGGACACGTGTAGTCTAACGGATGCTGTTGCTTTGGCACGCAACTGTCTGCCTGCACCCGCGTAATTGAATAGGGACCCCCTAGTGTCGCTTCACTCGACACAACGTCGAAGTGAGTGACAGATGGGGAACGTCTAGGTTACTGTTGTAACCTCCGTTCCCTGATGGAGGGAACAAGATACGTATCCCCCCGGCCATGATGCTGAACCGAGCCACTGCAATGGCTGAACCTAATTCTCGGTTCCTCGGTGCGAAACCTGAATGAACAGATGCATGATTCCCTCCCTTTATACACGTATTTCTGGGGGAGGGACATGCAAATTCTGTCTGCCAAATTCTCATTGAACTTTTCTCAAGTTCAGAGGTAACCGAGGCCTTCAAGAAAGTCCACTAGTCCCCCCAGAATTAATTTTTTTGAGGTTTTAAGCATGTTTCTTGTATACAATTTATATTTGGTTTCTTATTCTGTTAAAACATTATAAATTCTGGTCCATTTGCAATAATACTTCTGGCATTCCATTGCAGATTCATTAAAACCATTATTATTATGAACTTCCACATGTTGTTTGAGTTTTTCCAAAGTTAATCCTGCTACATTCAGTTGTTGCTCTGCTGCCCTTATTATGATTTTAATTCTCTCTGTTCTGCTTTCTGTTGTGCAGAACAATTTATCACTTCAGCCATAAATGAAACAAATTAAACTTTTCCGATCATTTCCTGTCCTCGTTTATCTTTCTTTGAACCAACGCATTCCCAGTCCATTCCTGTGATTTTCTCTCTCTCTTCTAGTCTGTTCATTTTGTTTTGCTTTATGGGATGCTTCAGCATACGTCAACCCCTCAGATATTCACACATTTTGAACTTTCACAGCATGTTTGTGAGCAATGCATCCCCCAAATCCAGCACTATGCTCACCACCGCAATTGCAGCATTTTGCCTTCACTACTTCATCACATTTACCATACTAATGGTCACCCCCATATCTCGCAAAGCATTGTCATGCCCGGTTCTGTGAATTTCAACATTCATTTAAATTCTTATGTTTTTCCTACTCATGTGATCTTCCTTTCCACTATCCGTACCTGATCCTTGAACACTGGTTTTCTTTCTTTTCCGATTAACTATTTTCCACCATTCATTCCCTCAGCACTCCCATTGCACGATTCATCCTCCATTTCTGGATCGCTGCCAGAGCTACTGTAATTTCCTGCCATCAGTGCTCCAGTCACAGCCCAGTGCTGCCAACTGCCAAAACTCCTCCAGTCGACCATAGAAAGGTCTCTTTAGTGTCCAGTGTTTTTATAACTGTGACCTCAATTGCCTACCATCTGTAAGTGTTAGTGTCTTAATGACCGTTCCACAGGTGCATGTTCATTCATTGTTTATGGATCATTCAACATGCATGGAAAACATTGTTTAAACCCTTTACAATAAAGATCTGTAAAGTTATTTGGATATTTTACAAAATTATCTTTAAAATACAGTGTCCTGAAAAAGAGATGTTTCTTTTTTGCTGAGTTTACATATATATAGGGGATATACAGCAGTTATGTAGAAATAGCTCGGGTGTTAATGAACCTGTTTTAAAATCAGCTTTAGGAAACCAAAAGACACAAATTCAGAATATATAAATGAGAAAATAACAGTAACAAGAGTACACAACTGTTTAATACTTACAATCTTTATTCAGTTCATTTCAGCATAAGTGTTTATTTTTTACATGATTGTTTTGAAAGGTGTATTAATAATGAAATAATGAACTACTCTACATGTAAATAAGCAAACTTTTTAGATTGGATGATTCCTATTTTTAATAAATCTAAATCTCACGCTATTCCATATGACCTTGCCTTACTGAACAGTGCTTTTATTTGTGAATAATTAGATACTGCAATCAGGAAAAACTCCTCCCACATAGACTGCACTGGTTTTACATTTACGCATTTGGCAGATGCTTTTATTCAAAGCGACTTACAGTGCACTTATTACAGGGACAATTCCCCCCGGATAAACCTGGAGTTAAGTGCCTTGCTCAAGGACACAATGGTGGTGGCTGTGGGGATCAAACCAGTGACCCTCTGATTAACAGTTATGTGCTTTAGTCCACTATGCCACCACCACGCCTGGTCTCAGTGTGCCTGGTTCGGTTTCTTTCCAGTATGAACTCTCTGATGTTTTTTCAATGGTCCTGACTGAGCAAAACTTTTGTCACATTGAGAGCACTTGTACGGTTTCTCTCCAGTATGAACTCTCTCATGTGTTTTCAGGTATGCTGACTGAGCAAAACTTTTGTCACATTGAGAGCACTTGTACGGTTTCTCTCCAGTATGAACTCTCTCATGTGTTTTCAGGTATGCTGACTGAGCAAAACTTTTGTCACATTGAGAGCACTTGTACGGTTTCTCTCCGGTATGAATTCTCTGATGTGTTTTCAGTGTTCCTGACTGAACGAAACTTTTGTCACAATGTGAGCACTTGTACGGTTTTTCTCCAGTATGAACTCTCTGGTGTCTTTTCAAGTCGCCAGTTGCAGTGAAGCCCTTTCCACACTCAGAGCACACATGATCTTTAACACCAGTGTGTGTTTTCTCATGAGCTTTCAAATGCTTCACCAATAAAAAACTTTTGCCACAATAAGAACAGAACTCTTTAACACCAGTGTGTGTTTTCTCATGATCTTTCAAACAGTTTAACCTCAAAAAACTCTTTCCACACTCATGGCAGGTAAAAGGTTTTTCTCCAGAGTGAGTTAGTGTGTGGTTATTTAGAGCATGTTTACGTGCAAAACTCTTGCCACACTGAGTACACGTGAAAGGTTTTTCTCCAGTGTGAATTCTTAAGTGTGTTTTAAGATGTAAATTACGTGTAAAACTCTTTCCACACTGAGTGCAGGTGAAAGAGTTTTTGTCCTCTGTTGTTTGAGTTTGGTTTTGTGTTTCTCCACTTAAGAAATGAGGCTTCTGATCCTGATGTTCCTCCACCACTTCATTCAGTTCTTGGCTTTCTTCTTTCACTTTTATGAAGTCTAAAAAACAAATTAAATCATTACAAATCAGATCAGGAGAGAATGTGAAAAAGACGTAAAGTATCAATTTGTGGTGATTATAAAAAGTAAAATAACTGATGTACAAAGTTAGATCCATTTAGATGCATTATTCTGTGTTATTTGTTATGACTACGGCTTCAAAATCTGGTGAACTGCATGAAGTTTTTTTATATTAATGTTCCTCAGCAGTAAATAATGAAGGATCAAGAATGGACACCAACCTATTTGTTCCTCAGTATCTTCATGTTTTATGTCGTATGGCTCTAGATAACTCATGTCTTCTTTCTCCTCTTTAACAAACTCCATCTTTTCCATATTATATCTCACAGATTTCAGTTGTTACACCTGGAGCTCTTCCTGCTGGTCTGAAGAACTTCTCTTGTAGGATGACGGGAATATTCACAGTATTTATTGGTGAATTGTTGTGGGAGTGGCTTCAATGAAGGTGTGAATTGTTTTTGCTGTGATGTTTGGAGGCCCAAAGAACCAGATCTGCACAAATGAAAAATAAATAGGTAACTGAATTTATATTTCTATACTAATTAATAATGTATAGGCTGTATTTTTCTTTATTTTATTCTCACAGTTCTGTTTCTCTGTCATCTGTCTTGCATCATCTCATTCATTTAGAATTCTCATTTAATATGTACATTTATTTAAGCACACTGTTTGGTTCAAACTTGAAAAAAATACCCAAATCCTAACAAGGAAAACTGGAAACCGATAAATGTAAAAGATGAAAATAAAAAATAAATATAGATTGTGTTCCCCCTGTAACCAACAAATAATATGTTCAATTATCTCAATGATGTTAATGTGGCAGTTTACAGGAGATCATAGACATCACCATAATGAATGAGGTGAAAACAGTGAACTATTGCTGTGAAATAAAGAGGCTTTATAAAGCAGCATAAAGGTGATGGTCTGTTATTGATATTAATGAAACAAGTCTTCCAGGATAATCAGGATAACTATCCGATCATTCACACTCAGAAAAAAGGTACCGTTAAGGTACAAGGGTTGTCACTGTGGTGGTACCCTCAAGGGGATCTTTTTTGTACCTCTAGTTCAAATCTACAACACGTTTTGTTACAAACTTCTACCCTAAGGATCTATTGTGTAGCTTTATCCATTAGGGTACAAATATGAACCCAAAACACCCCAGTGACAGCTTTGTGCCATAAGCAGTACCTTTGTTACTTGGAATATATACACTCACCTAAAGGATTATTAGGAACACATACTAATACTGTGTTTGACCCCCTTTCGCCTTCAGAACTGCCTTAATTCTACGTGGCATTGATTCAACAAGGTGCTGAAAGCATTCTTTAGAAATGTTGGCCCATATTGATAGGATAGCATCTTGCAGTTGATGGAGATTTGTGGGATACACATCCAGGGCACGAAGCTCCCGTTCCACCACATCCCAAAGATGCTCTATTGGGTTGAGATCTGGTGACTGTGGGGGCCATTTTAGTACAGTGAACTCATTGTCATGTTCAAGAAACCAATTTGAAATGATTTGAGCTTTGTGACATGGTGCATTATCCTGCTGGAAGTAGCCATCAGAGGATGGGTACATGGTGGCCATAAAGGGATGGACATGGTCAGAAACAATGCTCAGGTAGGCCGTGGCATTTAAACGATGCCCAATTGGCACTAAGGGGCCTAAAGTGTGCCAAGAAAACATCCCCACACCATTACACCACCACCACCAGCCTGCACAGTGGTAACAAGGCATGATGGATCCATGTTCTCATTCTGTTTACGCCAAATTCTGACTCTACCATCTGAATGTCTCAACAGAAATCGAGACTCATCAGACCAAGCAACATTTTTCCAGTCTTCAACTGTCCAATTTTGGTGAGCTCTTGCAAATTGTAACCTCTTTTTCCTATTTGTAGTGGAGATGAGTGGTACCCGGTGGGGTCTTCTGCTGTTGTAGCCCATCCACCTCAAGGTTGTGCGTGTTGTGGCTTCACAAATGCTTTGCTGCATACCTCGGTTGTAACGAGTGGTTATTTCAGGCAAAGTTGCTCTTCTATCAGCTTGAATCAGTCGGCCCATTCTCCTCTGACCTCTAGCATCAACAAGGCATTTTCGCCCACAGGACTGCCACATTCTGGATGTTTTTCCCTTTTCACACCATTCTTTGTAAACTCTACAAATGGTTGTGCGTGAAAATCCCAGTAACTGAGCAGATTGTGAAATACTCAGACCGGCCCGTCTGGCACCAACAACCATGCCACGCTCAAAATTGCTTAAATCACCTTTCTTTCCCATTCTGACATTCAGTTTGGAGTTCAGGAGATTGTCTTGACCAGGACAACACCCCTAAATGCATTGAAGCAACTGCCATGTGATTGGTTGATTAGATAATTGCATTAATGAGAAATTGAACAGGTGTTCCTAATAATCCTTTAGGTGAGTGTACAGTATTATGCAAAAATTAGGGAAGAAAAAAATCAGTCTCACAGGTGAATTCCACCTCTCTTCCAGTTCTTTTGGTGTTTATTTTGTGAAAATAACCATCTGACTTCTCTTTGTCCTGCTTATAACAAGAATGATTGCCAAATAAATAAATGGAAATTTTATTTATTATATTTGACAATTATTAATTATATCATTAGCTCAGTCTACTTGTAGAGATTGCAGAGTTGCTGTTTCTTCCAAGTTCTGCCCCCAGACATACAGGTATATGGACGGCGGTGCGGTCCACGGGTACACAGAGGTCCCTCAGGTGGACAGGGCATTGCGATCCACCTCTGTCCCGAGAACGCCGCCAACTGGCGGGATGTCCGGTACTCCCCTCCAAGGCCTGTAGGACAACGTCGCACTGACAGCGAAAGCCTACAGCGCCACTGGACAGGACGCCTCTGCCTTGCATGCCATGGCTCTCCTGAAGGTACACCAAGCCAGGAAACTCAAAGAACTGCACCAGGGTAGTCCCGATCCCGATGTGCTGCAGGAACTGCGCTCTGCCACCAGGGCTATGAAGGTCACAGAGCAAGCATTCGGGTGGGCGATGGCCACCCTCGTGGTCCAGGAACTACACATGTGGCTGAACTTGGTCGAGATGCATGACGTTGACAAAGCCTGCTTTCTCAATGCCCCTGTCTCCCAGTTCGGTCTCTTCGGTGACACCGTCAATGACTTCGCCTAACAGTTTTCGGCAGTGAGGCCATCTAACACATCATGCCGCGCCATCGCAGTACAGGCCACCCCCCGTCTGCTCGTCGCGGGTGCCCCCCTGCAAAGAAACCACCAACAGCTCTGCCTCAACCTGGGCCCAGCTCTCAGCCCCAGCGTCGAGTGCCCCACAGGCGGCGTATGCCCCTCGTCTCCAGGACCTCTTCTAGGGCTCGTAAAGCCCCTAAACGTTCCTGAGATGGCGCACCCAGGAAGCCAGATGTTTGCTCCGGAGATGGTAGCAAGACCACTCCATCCCCTGGTGGAGGGCCGGGAGGAGAATAGTCAGTTCTCCCTTTTTCTTTCGCCACACCCCTTTTGAGCTGCGGTACCCAAATTTTCAATAAGAGAGCGATTTCCTTACGGCACCCTGGCACCAAAACCTTGCAGTCCCGGCAGGCCAACGCTGACGAGTCTCAAGGACGTCCCTACAGGACCCCCTCCTCTGTCTACAACCCGCCCCCTGCAGGGTGTGCGGAGCAAGGTAAGTGCTTTGAGGTTTTTCTCAGCACCCAAGCCTTGGGATGCGTGTTTGCCTCCCAACGCACTATTACCTGCTCCCCCCAACGCACTTCCCAGCCCATTGCGTTGGCTGGCCAAGACCATCCGACTCAGCTATGCGATTCAATTCGCCAGGCTCCCACCTCGTTTCAGCAGTGTTCGCTCCACTCCATTGCGCGGTGAAAACGCAAGCACCTAACGAGCAGAGATTGCCACTCTGCTACTCAAGGACACGATAGAACCTGTCCCTCCAGCCGAGATGAAGAAGGGTTTCTACTGCCCTTACTTCATTGTACCCAATAAAGGCGGTGGGTAGCAGCCAATCTTGTACTTGCAAGTTCTCAAACGGACTTTACACAGACTCTCGTTCAAAATGCTCAGGCAGAGGTGAATTTTAACCTGCGTTCGGCATCAAGATTGGTTCGCGGCAGTAGACCTGAAGGACGCGTACTTCCACGTCTCCATTTTGCCTAGACACCTACTCTTCTTACAGTTCGCGTTCGACGGCCAGGCGTATCAGTACATGGTCCTCCCCTTCAGCCTGTCCCTGTCCCCTTGCCTCTTCACCGAGGTCGCAGAGGCAGCCCTTGCCATGCTGCAGGAAAAGGGTATCCGCATACTCAATTACCTCAACGACTGGCAGATACTAGCACACCCTCGAGAGTTACTATGCACCCACAGGGATCAGGTGCTCACACACCTCAGCCGTTTAGGGCATCAGGTCAACTGGGAAAAGAGCAAGCTCTCTCCGATTCAGAGCATCTTCTTTCTCGGTTTGGAGTTAGACTCGGTCAGCACCCCTCACAACAGAGCGTGCGCAGTCAGTGCTTAGGTGCCTTGCTCGCTTCAAGCCAGGCACAGCGGTTCCTCTCAAACAGTTCAAGAGGCTCCTGGGACATATGGCATCCTCAGCCGCGGTAGCACCACTCGGGTTGATGCATATGAGACCGTTCCAGCACTGGCTTCAGACTCGAGTCCCGAGATGGGCATGGCACCGCGGCACATACCGTGTTTTTATCACCCCTTCCTGCCGTCAAGACTTTCAACCCTTGGACAGACATCTGTTTTCTGCGGACAGGAGTCCCCCTACAGCAGGTGTCCAGACGTGTCGTGGTCACCACAGATACCTCTAAACTGGGTTGGAGCGCCGTGTGCTATGAGCACGCAGCCACTGGCTCCTGGACGGGGCCCCGCCTGCATTGGCACATCAATTGCCTCGAGATGTTGGCTGTACTCCTTGCCTTGCGGACGTTTCTCCCACTGATTCAGGGCAAGCACGTCTTGATCCGCTCAGACAGCACCGCCATGGTAGCATACATAAATCAACCAAGGTGGGGTACGCTCCCGTCTCATGTCACAACTCGCTTGCCATCTCCTCCTTTGGAGTCAGCCACGACTCAGGTCGCTGCTCGTCACTCATATCCCTGGCAACACAATGGCGGACGCACGGTCGCAACAGGTATTGCTCAGCGGAGAGTGGCGGCTCCACCCCCAGGTGATCCAGCTGATTTTGGGCTGCTTCGGCAGGGCACAGCTAGACCTCTTTACCTCCCAAGACAACTCACACTGCCCGCTCTGGTACTCCCTAACGAGTACCATCATCTAGATTTCTGTGTTTCCCACAGGTATATACAAATTCATGTGCTAAAACTTGTAATTACAATATTTCAGAGGCAACTTGAAAACAGTAAATGATTACTGAAAGTGGGTGCCCATTAAAAGCTCTTGCCACACTCAGGGCATGTGAAAGGTTTTTCTCAGTATGAGTTCTTAAGTGTTTCTTAAGACTGAGAGCAGGTGAAAGGCTTCCCTCCAGTGTGAATTCTTAAGTGTATTTTAAAGGTGCAGTATGTAAGATTTAGAAACTCTTGTTATTAATGACACCTGTGGCAGTTAAGTGAACTGCAGTCATCTACCAGTTGCTCGCACTCGTGCACACACTCCATAGGGACGCAAGCATCGACCTAAAAGATCCCTCCAGGAATCAAATGCCCTGCCGATGTTCACTCTAGTTTTCGCTCGACCAATATCACATTTCCGCTTAACGAGATTCAGTAGATAGCTTAAAAAAAATGTGTTTTGTTATGGCTTACTCTGAGTTTGTGTAGGAGTCAGTGTTGTGCTGGGAGTCGGACGTTTGCTGGATTCCGTCTATATTCGTTGAATAGCGGGTCGAACCTTAAAGCGACCCGCTCCCTTTGCATGAAAATCTGTCTTTTATTAGGCAACCTTTTTTTAAGTTGTGTCACAAGCTGATCACATATTGGTAAAAAAGGTGAATATTACATTAAAAATTTTACATATTGTACCTTTTAAGGTATATTTTACTTGAAAAACTCTTTCCACACTGAGAGCAGGTGAAAGAGTTTTTGTCCCTTGAAGTTGATTTTTCTCCACTTAAGAAATGAGGCGGCTTCTGATACTGTTGTTCCTCCACCACTTCATTCAGTCGTTGGCTTTCTTCTTTCACTTTTATGAAATCTAAAAAAATTTACATATGAAATCATTACAAATCAGGAGAGAATGTGAAACAGACGTCATGTATCAATTTGTGGTGATTAATTAAAATAAGGTCATATAACACATACTAAACATTTGTCCACAAGCCTTTTGAGAACTGGATCTTGTAGCCTAGAGTTTTTGCTACAAAATTATGTGAAAACCATACTGATCACTGATTCATACAAAACAATATAGTAATTTAACTTTTGTAAGACACTTTTAGTGTTAGAAATGTCATATGCGAGGAGAATGCTGAGGAGACAAAGACCCCGCCCCTGGGCCTATCAACGAGGAATGTGACAGAATGAGAATGAATGTGAGGAGAAGTAATCTGACTATACATTTTCTTTACATAAAGACTTTACTTTAAAAATGTAGATCAAAATACAGTGATATTGTGAACACTTTTTACAATTTAAAAGAACATTTCAATGTATTGTAAAATGCAATTTGTGATCAAAGCTGAATTTTCAGCATCATTACTGCAGTTTTCAGTGTCACATGATCCTTCATAAAACATTATAATATGCTGATTTTCTAATATGGGCATATTTAAAGAGCATTTTACTAATTTAACCTGAACAGATATTTGCAAGCTCAAGCTTTGTTGATGATAATGAGGCAGCATAAACACTAGTTAAAATATAATATAAACATTCATATTATTTTTATACCATATCACATATTATTAATATAATACAGCATACAATTTAAATACCTGCATTAGCCGAAACAACATTTAAATGTAAATAAAACTTGTTTATTAGGAGTCATATTTCAAATTTCAATACTCTGAATCCTGGCTGGCAAGTCTGAAAACAGTCCCACTAGTAAAATATGTACATGTTTATATAAAATAGCATGTCAACTAATGTTAGTAACACTAAATGACTTACTCATCTGAAATTGTATCCTCGGCTGGTTGAAGTCTCTCTTCAAAATGCAAACGTTCATCGGAGTCCCGCTCTTCTTCTGAGGAAAACGTGAACTCTTCGTCACTATCCAAGAGCTTCCTCGCCTATGTATCTTGCGATCTTTCAAACACGCAGAAAAGTGAATAAACTTGATGTTTTTAAGGCACAGTCGGGGGCGTTCACCATTTGCATTGAACGTCTCAGCACATTACCGTATGAATAGCGTGCTCTGCCCGTGGGTGTGATCACATTAGGGATAGTTAGCTGAGCCAGGAGAAAATGTACATTGCTTTGTTTCATACAGATTTGTTTTAAATTAAATGTTTTTTTATTTAAAAGTAGACATTTTAAGCTTTCTTTAGACATACGTTTCATGTTTGTGTGATAAGTATTCGCAGAGTACCAGTTCATTTTGTGACGCGTTTCAGAAATATGCTCGTGAACATAGAGACATAGAGATTTTTATTTTCTTTATTTTACAAAAGCACAAGGTTTTGTTGTTATTGTGAATGTACACAAATAAAAGTAGACCCTTTATAGTCTCTAATGATGTCTTACACTTATCTGTATGCCCCAAAATGACGGAGGATTTTATGTTGATTCTGCTGTAATGATGAAAAAATCCAGCAGGACGCGCCGGCACGTCCGTCGACCCCAGAGGGATAAATTGAATAATAAATTAACAGGGAAGTAGAGATGATAAAATACATTTATAAGCTCAGCCTTTATTCAGTTTTTAATGCCTGATGTAAAAGTATCTACCTTTGTAGAGCAATAAAATACTTTAGGCAATTGCAGAATAGTTCCACTAGTCACAGATACACTTCAGAAAATGGAGTACACAATTATTTCTGGGCTTAAAAGATGCAAAAACCAAATCAATGCATAACATTGTATCTCAAAAGGAAAACAATTTGACCACCCCAAGCACTTCTTAACCTGTTGATACGCAATTTCACCGCACTCGGGAGTGACGTCACTCTGCTTACATTTAATATATAATTTACCGTCTATAAATTGTATTAATGTTAACAAATGATACGATAGCAATGCTCCAGAAACAGTAATTTAGTTATTTGTGCCAGGAGTACAAATGAAAATATCAAAACGGGACTTCAAACCTTTATTATGAAATCGCGATCACCAGATGAATCCAGTTCGCCACACTTGGGTCAATTGTCCATGTCAAGCGTTCATTGAAAAACATCCAATAGCACTTTTTGTCCATACAAGTGATTTTAATAATCACTTGTATGGAATCAAATGAGAAATTAAGTAACCGTATTGAACAAAATCAAATCTATCATTGCCATGTCCATCAGAACATATTCACTGAGATTCAAAGGTACATTTGAACTAAGGTTCATGCTGAGAAATATTGATATATTCTCCATTGTTTATATGCAATCTCGCCTGAAAGAATTACCCTTCGTCGTCGTTCTTAAAAAATCTATGCAATCTGAGCAGCATTCATGTTGTAAAACTGCATATTATCTTATATATTAGAGTCCTGTAAACAAAATGAGCCTGTCTCCAAAGTCTATTTTTTAAAATGCGGCGTAGTTTTATTAAAACAGCCAGGAAGTGTGGTCAAATTTTGTGCCGTCTTGAAAGGTGGAGCCTTAATTTTACTCTGTTTCAGAGACAAAAGCTCACAGGAGCCTAATTTTTAGTTAGATCATCTTCAAATTTGAAACGTAACTTCTTTAGACGTGTGGCTTTGAGAACCTTGTATTTCTGGGTTGTCTTGGGACTTTCATTACTGTTTTTTTAGATTATAAAAACACGTTCAGCACAAAATATTTCCATTACTATAAATTTCAGCATCTCTAACTTTAAAAAATAACAACATATATTAATTATGGAACTTGGGAAATAAAGCCCAAAGTGTCTTCTTTCAAAAGATACTACAACTGTGTCCATACTCCAAAGGGTTCAGAAAATACAACCATATTAAGTTCAGGTAAGACATTTTCATGGTTTGTGCTCAAAAAGGGGTGCGTATACCCAGGTTAAAGCCCAATGTGGCCCCTTTGCCAAAATAGTTGCCCACCCCTGCTTTAACCCCTCTTTGTAAGCCTTGACTTCTCGCACACCATTTGGTCGATTACCAGAGGCTTGCAGCAACTATTGGCCAAATTCCTGCCAAACAGTTGCTTGATAGTAGCAGCAAATTACAGCTGAGTGGAAACAATGCCCAAACGAAAGTGTAAATTTACAGAAGATTTGCACAAAAAAATTCCTATGCTTTCGTCCAGGTCGAGATCCGTGGGAAGCAGTATGACATGTAAAGCTGGCACATATGTGTCAGTTGCTAATAAAGGTGCAAGTGATTTAGAAGCACACATTAGCTCTGCAAAGCATTAAGGGTCAGCAAAAGATTACATTTTATCAGGTAAACTAACTAACTACTTTTGGCGACCAGGTAAAATTGTTATCACAATTTGTTTAATTTTACATGGCTATTCAAAATAATAGTAATAGTAAATGAAGGTACACTCATGTCATCAAATATTTGACTTTAGTACATCTAAAGAATGTTGGAATAATTAAGAAAGTTAATAATTAAGAGTTTAATGGAACGCTCCAACAACCTCTATTCAGATGTATTTGTTTACCTTTGTAGTATTTGTTCTCTCTCTCTTCTTCGGATTGTTTTTTGTGCTATCGTCAAACTGCTGCCGCAAACGCGTCTACACTGTCGTGAACACAATGAATCTGTCACCCTCGAGAGGGCGCTGTATAGCTAAAGTAGAATTCTACATTGATTTGCATTCAAGGGTGCTTTTTTTATTGGAGCGCTTTGAGATGTCTTCTGGAATGTGAGCTGGATTATTTTTCTTTTTCTGAAATGCTTTTGCGTTCCCTCGCAATATATTTACCATGGTTTTACTACAGTAACTATATTTTAACCTTGATATTCCTAGAAAAAACATAGTAATATCACAGGAAAACGAAAACTATGGTAATAAGAATCATCTTTGTGTGGTCATTACGGTTTTACTACAAATACCATGGTAAAACCATAGTAACCAAGATTAACCATGGTTAATGCATAGTATACATGATAATTATATGGATACAATGCACTGTATTTAAAACATGGTTTCTGCACACACACACACACACACACAAAAGAAAAACAGTAAAGCCATGGTTTTACTACAGTAACTACTATGGTATGTGTGTAGTAAAGCCACAATAACCACAAAATTATGATTTTTCCTACCAGAGTTTTCAACCGTCTGTATTATCACTATGGTTTCACGATGAATATCATGGTTAAAACATGGTTACTATGGTAAAACCATGGTAAACTTATTGTGAGGGAATGCAAATCTTATTGGGAACTATTTCAGAACTATGGTGATAAAAATCAGAATTTTGTGGTTATAAAAACATGTTTTCTGCCTAAAAATACAGTTACAGTCTACAATATCAATAGCACTTTATATTAACGTAGCATTTGTTAATTCATTAGGTATCATTAACAATGAACACAATACTTTTACAGTTTTTATTCATCTTTGTTAATGTTAGTTCTTTAAAATAAAATGTTTCATTGATAATGTTCGTTCATATTGCATTTAAAAAATCATGTCTTGAAATGAACATTAACCAATATTAATAAAAGCTGAAAAAGTATTATTCATTATTAGTTCATGTTAGCTAATGTTGTTAACTAATGTTAACAAATGTATCCTTATTTTAAAGTGCTACCACAATACAGTGGCAGGCAGTGCATTAAAATTCAAGGCCTTCAGTGTTATTCATGTCATTAAGAAAACACAGTTTATCAATTGTAGTGAATTCGTTATGATAAATATACACTGCAAGTGTCATGTTCGTTACCATAGACTGGTGTGAGGTATAAGTAATGACAGTGTGAGAAGAGTATAGCTCAGAGAATGCGATTTGACCCTCGCAAAAGCAATCAAAATCGGTCAAATCAGTGAGCTAACAGAGCAGCATACTAAGGTGCTAGATGTAGTATACTACAAAGAAAGGGGTAGAAAAGACACCATGCAGAGGCAGCACAAACTCCCAAGTGTTAAAAGAAACATCGCAAAAGTTTTGGCAGTGACAGACATTTTTTTGTTTCGCAAAGTTTTCTGCTTCAGTTGTTGTGGTGTTGATTCACATTGTTTCTAGATTATTGTGCAGCGTGATCAGATGCATTTTAAATAATTGCAAAAAGCTTCATTGGCCAAAAAAAAAATGAAGTTTTTTGGTCCTGGCAGAAAATGACCAGCTAACATAATTTCACTAATCGTATCAGCAGCACCTGGGAAAGTGTGAACGAGTACTAGTCAGGTGAAATCACTTGATCATTCTGATTGGATTATAAGAGCAGACTGATTGCTATAAAAGGAGGGAAGAAGTGCTTCCAATCATTGGGTTCTTGTTAGCAACGGTTACCTCTAAAGAAAGATGTGCAGCCATCCTGGATTTGCATCAAAATGGCCTCACATGCAAGAAAATTGCTGCAAAAAATATTGCACCTGAAAGAACCATTTACCGGGTCATTAAGAACTTCAAGGAGAGAGGTTCAACTGCAGTGAAGAAGGCTTCAGGATGTCCCAGAGTGTCCAGCAAGTGCCAGGACCATCTCCTCCTGAGGAGTCAGCTATTGAATCATGTCAACACCAGTGTAGAGCTCAATATTGGCAGCAGGTTGGTGTGACTGCATCTGCGTGCACAGTGAGGCAAAAACTTTTGGACAATGGCCTGGTGTCAAAGCAACTTCTCGCCAAGAAAAACATCAAGGACAGACTGAAATTCTGCAAGAAGTACAAGGATTGGACAGCAGAAGACTGGTGTAAAGTTATTTTCTCACCAGCATATACCAGACAATCTTTTCCCAGTTTATGACTATTCAGACACTTTGCTGGATATTTTAGCCAGAGGCGAGGGAGACAAGCTAGCGCACTAGTCAAACTCTGTCGGTGCTGCTTTCGAACAGTGCTGCAGAGTATTTATCTAGTGAATCTCCACTCTCTTCCTAACAAAACAGACGAACTACATCTCCTCACACGTACAAACAAGGAATTTTCAAACTCTGCTGCCTTGTGCTTCACAGAAACCTGGCTGAGTGAAGCCATTCCAGACAGCAAGTTACAACTGCCAGGCTTCCCGCTGCTCAGAGCGTATTGCATCGTGGATTTAAAGGGGAAAACGAGAGGCGGTGTAACATGCTTTTACATCAATGAAAGTTCGTGTGCAGATGTAACAACGTTAAGATGTGCAGTCCTAATTTGGTAGCGCTCTTTACTAACTGTAAGCCTTTCTACTCGCCACAGGAATTTTCTTTGTTTATTCTGGTGAGTGTTTATATCCCGCCACTATTGGGGGTCGATGGCGATCAGCCTGTACCTTCTGTTTCCTAACTGCCCTTTGGAGATGGACATGAGCTTGGTTCCACACTTCTTAGCATTCATTGAAGCCAGTCATTGATGGCCGGTAGCTCTGTGGGTTCTCCTGTGCAGGGGAATGTGGGGGTTGAAATCCCAGCACACATTGAAAGGGGTTCATTCCCGTGGACGACTTCTCAAGGGAATTCTGGGCATACTCTGCCCAAAGCAGATAACGATGACAATATATACAGTGAGGAAAATAAGTATTTGAACACCCTGCTATTTTGCAAGTTCTCCCACTTGGAAATCATGGAGGGGTCTGAAATTGTCATCATAGGTGCAAGTCCATTGTGAGAGACATAATCTAAAAAAAAAAATCCAGAAATCACAATATATGATTTTTTAACTATTTTTTTGTATGATACAGCTGCAAATAAGTATTTGAACACCTGTCTATCAGCTAGAATTCTGACCCTCAAAGACCTGTTAGTCTGCCTTTAAAATGTCCACCTCCACTCCATTTATTATCCTAAATTAGATGCACCTATTTGAGGTCATTAGGTGCATAAAGACACCTGTCCACCCCATACAATCAGTAAGAATCCAACTACTAACATGACCAAGACCAAAGAGCTGTCCAAAGACACTAGAGACAAAATTGTACACCTCCACAAGGCTGGAAAGGGCTACGGGAAATTGCCAAGCAGCTTGGTGAAAAAAGGTCCACTGTTGGAGCAATCATTAGAAAATGGAAGAAGCTAAACATGACTGTCAATCTCCCTCGGACTGGGGCTCCATGCAAGATCTCACCTCGTGGGGTCTCAATGATCCTAAGAAAGGTGAGAAATCAGCCCAGAACTACACGGGAGGAGCTGGTCAATGACCTGAAAAGAGCTGGGACCACCGCTTCCAAGGTTACTGTTGGTAATACACTAAGACGCCATGCTTTGAAATCATGCATGGCACGGAAGGTTCCCCTGCTTAAACCAGCACATGTCAAGGCCCGACTTAAGTTTGCCAATGACCATTTGGATGATCCAGAGGAGTCATGGGAGAAAGTCATGTGGTCAGATGAGACCAAAATAGAACTTTTTGGTCATAATTCCACTAACCGTGTTTGGAGGAAGAAGAATGATGAGTACCATCCCAAGAACACCATCCCTACTGTGAAGCATGGGGGTGGTAGCATCATGCTTTGGGGGTGTTTTTCTGCACATGGGACAGGGCTGACTGCACTGTATTAAGGAGAGGATGACCGGGGCCATGTATTGCGAGATTTTGGGGAACAACCTCCTTACCTCAGTTAGAGCATTGAAGATGGGTTGAGGCTGGGTCTTCCAACATGACAATGACCCAGCACTAGCCAGGATAACCAAGAGTGGCTCTGTAAGAAGCATATCAAGGTTCTGGCGTGGCCTAGCCAGTCTCCAGACCTAAACCCAATAGAGAATCTTTGGAGGGAGCTCAAACTCCGTGTTTCTCAGCGACAGCCCAGAAACCTGACTGATCTAGAGAAGATCTGTGTGGAGGAGTGGGCCAAAATCCCTCCTGCAGTGTGTGCAAACCTGGTGAAAAACTACAGGAAACGTTTGACCTCTGTAATTGCAAACAAAGGCTACTGTACCAAATATTAACATTGATTTTCTCAGGTGTTCAAATACTTATTTGCAGCTGTATCATACAAATAAATAGTTAAAAAATCATACATTGTGATTTCTGGATTTTTTTTTTTTAGATTATGTCTCTCACAGTGGACATGCACCTATGATGACAATTTCAGACCCCTCCATGATGTCTAAGTGGGAGAACTTGCAAAATAGCAGGGTGTTCAAATACTTATTTTCCTCACTGTATATTCTAAGAAAGAATAAATCTTCATTTGATTGTAGATGGTATCCTGAAGTGAAGCTGATGTTGAGATGTTGAAAGAATGCCTTCCAGACCCAAGATGTAAACTGAGGACCCCTGTCGGATACGATGTCATCAGATAGTCTGTAGCAAGTGTGCCGCACAAGCCCTCAAAAGTGAAGCCAAAATGTCTCGATCGCCCCCCGGTGACTGGTCCTAGTATAGGTCATAAACCCCGCCTCCCCGTGTTATTCAATGGGACGTGAGACCAACTGAACAATTAAATTACACTTCACATATCTTTTTTCCAAAGATAGTTTCTATCACGTTGATGTAATTTCAAGTGTTTGTTTTTAGTTAGTTATTTGATGCTATAAAAACGGTGCTGTGACATCATGATTGACAGCTGTGATTGACAGGTTCTCTGAGCGAAGTAGTCACTGAAGCACCAACTGACTTTTTTTCGGGATCTTCGGAGGACTGAGGAGATTGGAGCTTTGAATTTAATATCTAAATTTCTATAATTAATTATTTCACACCATCATAAGTGAAAAGTGCAGGGGCGTGTGCTTGCGATTGATTTAATTTAATTTTAATTTAATTGATCAATTGTCACACATTATACATACATTTCTGCATATACATGGTGAAATTATTTATTTTTCACATATCCCAGCTAAGCTAAGCTGGGGTCAGAGTGCAGGGTCAGCCATGATACGGCACCCCTGGAGCAGATAGGTTCAAGGGCCTTGCTCAAGGGCCCAACAGTGGTGTCTTGGTGGTGTTGGGGCTTGAACCCCTGACCTTCTGATCAGTAACCCAGAGCCTTAACCGCTGAGCCTTGATTTCGCGGCTTTACTTCTTGCTCACTACTGCGCAGGTTTGGTCCCGAAATCGCAACTGCGCAGACTCAAGTCCCAAGATGTCAGTGCCATATCGGGACACTGGTGGCTTCAGTTCTCACCAATGGAAAAGAGCGAAGGTGCGTTGTCCATCTTTTTTTACAGTCTATGGTCTGTAGAATCGAAACATCTGATGCAGAAGATGTTCAGCAGTCTCGAAGGCTGTGGGCAGCTTAAGCAGAGGGATTAGTCAAAATGCTTTAGAGAACCGATCAATAATAGTTAGAATGATGGTGTTACCTTGGGAGATCAGTGATAAAGTCGATGGCGATATGAGACCAAGGTTGGATATGTTTGCTGCACAGGTGGGACAGTTTTGACGTAAGAGATGGTTTCAGCCTGCATTGTGTTCCACCAGAAACCGTTCCGAAGCAGTTGAAGTTTGGCTGCGATACCTGAGTGTCTATAACTTGTGGTAGTATGGACCCATCGAAAGGTCCTTTCCCGAAGGAGTCATGGTACATAGGTCTTAACATGAGGGCAGTCAGGGGGAGTCGCGTCCTGAATCTGAGCTTGGGCGATTTCGGTCAGGATGTCCCATTGGACTGGGGCTAAGATTAATGACGTGGGGATGGTAGGTTCCAATGTCTGATCTTGGGAGTCAGACTCAAACTGATGAGAGAGAGCATCGGCTTTGGAATTCTTTTTACCAGGACGATATGTATTGGTAAATTTGAAACGGGTAAAGAACAAAGCACACTTTGTCTGCCTGATTCAGTCTTTTCGGCGAACGTAAATATTCGAGGTTTCGATGGTCTGATAGCACAAGGGAAAGAATGTTTTGCCCCTCCAGCCAATGTCGCCATTCCTCGAGAGCTATGCAGGACACAGCTTTTGAGATCTAGAAGTGCAAGGGTAGAGTTTCATGGGTGATGTGAAAGAGCACCGCTGGATCTGTAGTTGGCAGTCTTCTGTAACACAGACTCCGAAGAACTAGGGTGTAGATCCATGTGTGGTTTATTAGTAAATGTGCAAATAATAAACAGACAGGCAGGGTAAATCTCCAGCAATCAAACAGCACAGGCAGAAGAGAGACAAGGTCATAAAAAGGCAGTGTTCAGGGCAGGTAGCAAACATTCAAAGTACAAATCCAGGTGAACAAGACGTAATCAAAAGGCTTAAATTGTCCTTGAAATTGGGAACAGGTGTGAGTGTAATCAGTCCAGGTAGGCATGCTGGGAAGTTTAGTTCATTATGCTCTCAGAACTCGGGTGAGAGAGACATCTGGTGGGGAGTAGGGGAAGTCCTGCTTTGACTGCACTGATTGAGTGATTTTGAGGCTGCAGACACCAATCTGGATGAGCTCACAGATACTGTTACATCATATATCAGTTTCTGTGAGGATATGTGCATTCATTCTAGGCCTTATTTAATATACAACAACAAACCATGGTTTATAGCAGAACACAGGCAGCTTCGTGAGGCCAAAGAGGATGCTTAAAGAGGTGGGGATAAAGTCTTGTACAATCGGGCCTGGAACACACTGAATAAGGAAATCAGAGTGGTTAAAATAAGATATTCTTAGAAGCTGAAATTTTTTTTTCAGCTAATAACCCTGCATCAGTGCGGAGAGGCCTGAAACAACTTACGAACTACAAGACTCCTACCCCCAACACTGTAGCAGACCAACAACTGGCTGACGACTTGAATGTTTTACTACATATTTGAAAGGCCCAATCTCATACCCCACACCCACTCTGACCTTCACTTCACACAAACACCCCCTGCAACCCCCCTCCTGCTACTCAACCTGCACTTAAGATCTGTGAAGAGGTGTGCTGGGTCTTCTGAAAACAAAAGACTAGGAAATCACAGGACCCAGATGGAATTTCACATGCTTCTCTTAAATCCGGTGCTAACCAGCTGGCCACCATCTTCGCACAGATCTGAAACCGATCACTGGAGCAGTGTGAAGTTCCCTGCTGCTTCAAACACAATCATCATTGCAATCATCATTCCTGTTCCAAAGAAACCCAAATTCACAGGACTTAATAACTACAGACCCATCGCCCTGACGTCTGTGGTCATGAAATCATTTGAGAGACATGTTAGCCCCCCCAGATCCCCTTCAATTTACTTATAGAGCAAACAGGTTTGTGAAGGATGCAGTCAACGTGGGATTGCATCATATCCTGCAACATCTGGACAGACCAGGGATATATGCAAGGATCCTTTTTGTGGACTTCAGTTTGCAGGACAACTGCATTTCAGTTCAGTTTGGCTTTCAACACCATCATCCCAGCTATTCTCCAGTCTAAATTACACCAACTCTCTGTTCCCATGTCTATCTGTCAGTGGACTACCAGCTTTCTGATGGACAGGCAGCAGCTAGTGAGACACGGAAATTCACTTCCAGCACCTGTACAATCAGCACAGGTGCTCCCAGGGATGTGTGCTCTCCCCACTACTCTTCTCCCTGTTTACAAACAACTGCACAGCAAAGGATCTCTCTGTCAAGCTCCTGATGTTTTCAGATGGCACCACTGTCATCGGCCACATCCAAGATGACGATAAGTCTGTATACAGAAGGGAGGTTGAACGGCTGGCTCACTGGTGTAATCAAAACAACTTGGAGCTGAACAACACTCAAAACAGTGGAGATGATTGTGGACTTTAGGAGGAACACCCCAACACTGACTCCTCCCCAAGGTTTTATCAGAGTAAAACTGGGGTAATAAACTTGTGTAAACAACTGCAAATGACATTTGGTTAATCAACTCAAACTTAAAGACAACTGACAAGACTGTTATTCTACTCACATTAACACAACAATTGTAATGCTGGGACCAAGAGATAGAATAACTAATGCAGGAGAAAATTCTCTCTCTCCTCTTGTACTCTCCATTCCTAGGCTGAGCCAATCAAGGGTGATGAACAACAGGTGTGTCTCATTATCCTGCTTAACTGGAGAGCAAAAGTGACAAGGAAATACACAGGGAGACACAACACACAATAAACCACATTTAAATATCACCATCACAATGATATAATATACGTCCCTCGGAACGTAACTAAAATATATATATATATATATATATATATATATATATATATATGGAGTGGTGTGGAGTCCATGTTTATGGAGTGGTGGTGGTGTAGTGGTCTAAAGCACATAACTGGTAATCAGAAGGTCGCTGGTTCGATCCCCACAGCCACCACCATTGTGTCCTTGAGTAAGGCACTTAACTCCAGGTTGCTCCGGGGGGATTGTCCCTGTAATAAGGGCTCTGTAAGTCGCTTTGGATAAAAGCGTCTGCCAAATGCATAAATGTAAATGTGTATGTATTCACATTTTATATATATATATATATATATATATATATATATATATATATATATATATACACACACACACACACACACAGTACATATATAGGGAATATACATCAGTGTTATGTAGAAAGAGCTCAGGTGTTAATGAACCTGGTTTGAAATAAGCTTTAAGAAACCAAAAGAAAGTAACAGTTCAATTTGAAAAGAGTACACAACTGTTTCATACAAACTATCTTTAATCAGTTCATTTTAGCATAAGTGTTTATTTTTTACATGATTGTTTTGAAAGGTGTATTAATAATGAGATAATGAACTACACTACATGTAATTAATGCAAACCTTTTAGATTGGAAAATTCCTATATTTAATTAAACTAAATCTCACATTATTCCTTATGAACTTTGCTTTCTGAAAAATGCTTTTTTTGTGAATAATTAGATACTGCAATCGAGTAAAACTCCTCCCACATAGACTGCACTGGTTCGGTTTCTACCCGTATGAATTCTCTGATGTTTTTTCATTTGTCCTGACTGAGCAAAAGTTTTGTCACATTGAGAGCACTTATATGGTTTTTCTCCAGTATGAAATCTCTCATGTGTTTTCAGGTATCCTGACTGAGCAAAACTTTTATCACATTGTGAGCACTTGTACGGTTTCTCTCCAGTATGAACTCTCTCATGTGTTTTCAGGTTTCCTGACCAAGCGAAGCACTGGTCACAATGTGAGCACTTGTAAGGTTTTTCTCCAGAATGAATTCTCTGGTGCTTTTTCAAGTCGCTGGTTGCAGTGAAGCCCTTTCCACACTCAGAACAGAAATTATCTTTAATACCAGTGTGTGTTTTCTCATGAGCTTTCAAACAGTTTAACCTTGAAAAATTATTGCCACACTCAGGGCATGTAAAAGGTTTTTCGCCAGTGTGAGTTCGTGTGTGGTTATTTAGAGTATCTTTACGTGCAAAACTCATGCCACACTGAGTACATGTGAAAGGTTTCTCTCCAGTGTGAATTCTCAAGTGCATCTCAAGTGTGTGTTTACGTGTAAAACTATTTCCACACTGAGAGCAGGTGAAAGAGTTTTTGTCCTCTGTTGTTTGAGTTTGGTTTTGTGTTTCTCCACTTAAGAAATGACGAGGCTTCTGATCCTGATGTTCCTCCACCACTTCATTCAGTTCTTGGCTTTCTTCTTTCACTTTTATGAAGTCTAAAAACATATTAAATAATTATAAATCAGAAAAGGAGAGAATGTAAAACAGATGTCAAGTATCACTTTGTGGTGATAATACAAATTTTAATAACTGATGTATAAAGTTATTTCCATTTAGATGCATTGTTCTATGTTATTTGTATATTTTCTAACTTCAAAATCTAGTGAACTGCATGAAGTTTTGTTACATTAATATTCCTCAGGAGTAAATAATGAAGGATCAAGAATGGACACCAACCTATTTGTTCCTCAGTATCTTCATGTTTTATGTTGTATGGCTCTAGATAACTCATGTCTTCTTTCTCCTCTTTAATAAACTCCATCTTTTCCATATTATATCACACAGATTTCAGTTGTTACACCTGGAGATCTTCCTGCTGGTCTGAAGAACTTCTCTTGTAGGATGATGGGAATATTCACAGTATTTATTGGTGAATTGTTGTGGGAGTGGCTTCAATGAAGGTGTGAATTGTTATTGCTGTGATGTTTGGAGGCCCAAAGAACCAGATCTGCACAAATGAAAAATAAATAGGTTACTGAATTTATATTTCTATACTAATTAATAATGTATAGGCTGTATTTTTCTTTATTTTACTCACAGTTCTCATTCTCTGTCATGTCTTGCATTATCTCATTCTTTTAGAATTTCTCATTTAATATGTAAATTTATTTAAGCACACTGTTTGGTTCAAAGTCCCCTTACTTGAAAAAAATACCCAAATCCTAACAAGGAAAACTGGAAAAAGATAAATGTAAAAGATAAATATAAACAGATTTGTTCTCCCCATAACCAACAAACTGTAACAAATGTTCAATTGTCTCAATGATGTTAATGTGGCAGTTTACAGGAGATCATAGACATCACCATAATGAATGAGGTGAAAACAGTGAACTATTGCTGTGAAATAAAGAGGCTTTATAAAGCAGCATACAAGTGATGGCCTGAATTGGCCTGAATACTTTGATTTCACTACCCAGGGCTCAATGCTAAGGATTTTTTCTACTGGCCCGGTAGGGGCAAGTGCTTCAGATTTTTAACTTGCCCTGCCAAAATTTTCACTGGTCCCAAACCAAAAATGAAAAATAGCTGATACATCATGGCTTAAAAATATTGTCCAATGTGTAATTAATGTGTTCTCACTCATATAGGCTAAATATGCAACCGTTCTCACAAGGCACAATACCTGGACATATTGATTATATTTCTCCTTTTTCCTCTTAACCCATCTTTTTTTTATTTTTAGAAATGCAATTGTGTTATTTGGCCACAAGAGAACTCCGTTGTCCACTTTAGTTAATAAAATTTGAATAAACTAAATCGGATGGTTTTCTGTCCCAACTAGGGTTGCAAAGGGGCAGAACATTTCCAGAAACTTTCCATGGGAAATTAAGCTGGGGAATTTTGGACATTTTGGAAAAACCTTTGGGCACTTAGCTATATGCTGCTGCATCTTTGAGGCATTCGTAACATATGTCTTTGCACAGTATTTGCAAATATACACATCCTTTACTTCTACATCGGCTGAGGTGAAATGTATCCACACATCAGATGGCGCACGTGGCATTGTTCTGTAGAATAAGATTAGAAAAAAGCTTGTAAAAAACACAAGCTTCAAGACAAATGAATAGAAATAGGCTAGATGAATAGATGAACACTCCTCAATCAGCATGCTAAATCAAAATATTACCTACGTTCTTGTATGATAAATGAAAACTGGCTAGCACAAGGCAGAAGAAACAGTAGCAGCATGATAGCTAGCCTCTTAAATTGTCAATGAAATGGTGTTAGCTAGCTTACATTTAGCATATTCGTGTTACGGTCTAGCAAGCTACTGTATAAACACATTTTTTGATTTAGTATTTTGCTTGTTAAACTTTAATAACATAGATCAAATATATTTACCCTAGTAATATCACCAAAACTTACTTGACTTACCTGCTGTAGTAAGTAGCCTGTAGTAAGTAGTGTGCATGTGATTGAGGAATTCACAGGGTAGAGATTCAACTGAATTTGCATAAAATTTGGTTGTTTTAACCAAGATTATGCTGCAAGATGTTTTTTTCCCCAACTACATTTAAGTTTCCTGTTATAGACTAACCAGCAATATTGCAAATGTCCAGTTTACTCCCATTAATTCCATTGGAAAATTTCCGACTTTTAAAATTCCAAGAATTTTGCAAACCTAGTCCCAACAAGTACGCTTTTAATGCAATTTACGGAAAATGTAGATAAAATAAAATAACATCACACAAGTATTTAGGTTGTATCTTTGTCTTAAAACCACCCCCTTTATAGCAGGAGGAACGCATCCTGACAGCTGAGAATGTTACTGTCATATACTGTGTTCAATAAGAAAGAAAGCTCACACAAGCATTACATGGAACACTTTAATAACATAATAAAATGAATTGTGCATACTTACCTTTTAGAATAACAACACAGTTAACTTTAGTTGAAACCAGCATGGTAGCAGCTTGCCTTGCTGTCTAAATGTTTTTCAAAAAAGATATAGATGTGATTATTTGTTATACATCACTAAAAATTGCAGTAAATACAAAAATAAATGGCTAAATGGACAACATATTAACAAAAAATAAATAAGTTAATAATATACCATTTAAAACGTGGGAATTAAAGAAATATTACAAATAAAATATATTCTATATAGAAACAGACTTCGACACAACACCGGGACGCACAGATCCCACATCCCAAGTTGTACAAATAAAACTTTGTGTCTTACCTAATGTAACGTTAGTAGCCTTCTCTCCTGTACCTGACCGTGACGTATACAATCCATCCTCCTTGCCAAAAATGTGGTATAATAACATCCATGTTGTTCCACTCTCCTCAAAAGTCCACTTGCTGTCACTGTGGCGGATGACAAACGCGATTTTGCAACTTTTTTTATCTCATATAATTACGATAACTTGCCCTTTTGAACTATAATCACGCTAGCTCGTTCAGTACCACGGCCTCTGACGTTAGCATTACTAATGTGTCATCGGTGCTCTCTGAATCGTGTCTGACCACAGATTTAAATATACAAAGCGAACGAACTCCAACTATAATATCTAAAAAATCGCGCCGACTCAATGACGCTCTTCGGTTTACGGCTTCTTCTTCTTCTACTGATTCTACGGCGGATCGCAGACATATAAGTGCATTACCGCCACCTATAGCCCAAATGAACCATTGACACTCTACATACAATTCCCTTACTCCACCAACCTACATACAATCACCCTTGATTCTTATATCCGCATAGAGACTTCGTCCAGTTATGTGTCTACCTGGATTAAGTACATTTTTAATTGTAAACTGCTCACCCTTATTTACTAGTTCATTCCTTTCAACAGTACATTTCATACAGTGCATTCATTATAACATGTTCAACTGTTTCATTAACACACATACCTCACACAGACCCATTGGATGCTTGCATACTAAGAGCCTTGTACTGTTCAAACTTGTATGGCCCAATCTTAATCTTGTAATTATGTTATCCTCAAATCTGCTCCCACCTGATACTCTTCCCGTACAAATGTCTTCTTTATGTGTCTGTCCCAATACGGTTGCCATCATTTCAGAATATTCTTTTTGATTATTAACTTTATTTCTGACCTACTAAAAGGAATCTGGATATCTGGATATCATCCATCTCTCTCTCTCTCTCTCTAGCCTTTTTTGCTAAAACATCTGCCTCTTCATTACTTCTCACCCCAATGTGAGCCGGAACCCACAAAAACTGTCGGAGCCTGTTCATTTTGTTTTGCTTTTTGGGCTGCTTCAGTGTCTGTCAACCCCTCAGATATTCTCACATATTGAACTTTCACAGCATGTTTGTGAGCAATGCATCCCCCAAATCCAGCACTATGCTCACCACCGCAATTGCAGCATTTTGCCTTCTCTACTTCATCACATTTACCATATTCGTGGTCACCCCCACATCTCGCATATCATTGTTTTCCTCTGCAAACTGCACTAACGTGACCATACTTCTGACACTTGAAGCATCTTATTGGAGGAGGAACGTATGGCCTTACAGGGTAACTTACAAAGCCTATTTTTACTCTCTCTGGCGTTCTTACTTCATTAAACGGAAGCAAAACCAATAGACTATCCATCCTTTCTTTATTTATTTTTAACATAGGCTATTGAAACAATTTCTCCAATTACCTTCCCCCCTTCAATGAAGCTTTTCATTTTGTCAGCAGGTACATCTAAAATAAATAAATAAATTGATCAATTGTCACACATTATACATACATTTCTGCATATACATGGTGAAATAATTTATTTTTTCACATATTCCAGCTAAGCTGGTGTCAGAGTGCAGGGTCAGCCATGATATGGCGCCCCTGGAGCAGATAGGTTCAAGGGCCTTGCTCAAGGGCCCAACAGTGGTGTCTTGGTGGTGTTGGGGCTTGAACCTCTGACCTTCTGGTCAGTAACCCAGAGCCTTAACTGCTGAGCCACCACTGCCGAGCCATCACTGCCCATCTGTAGGAATTCCAGTTATTACACCTCTTTCCCAAGGCTTCCTATTCATCAATGTGCATGATACAGAGAATCCAAGCATAAAATTTATACTCGGTGTCTTCTTTTGTTGTTTTTCGTCTTTACACATGATCAAATTTCCATCTCTCAGAGTCTTTGCACTATTTATTTCTCCTAACGCTTTTTCAGAGCTTTGGTCAGTTTAATTGAGATAATCATTCAACATTCATTTAAATTCTTATGTTTTTCCTACTCACGTGATCAAAATTTAATATAAGGAAATTTCTGGCCATCCAATCTTTTATTTAATTGATACACACTGCTAATTTGGAGAATTGTGAAATCTCATCAGGTTTTGAATATAAAGTTGGGTATCTTCGGCATAACAGTGGAAATTTATTCCACGATTCCTGATAATATCTCCCTAGGAAAGCATATATAAGGAGAAAAGCAGAGGCCCTGAAACTGATCCCTGTGACAATCCATACTTTACAATTCCTCATTTACATAGACAAAGTGCTAGCAGTCTGATAAATAGGACCTAAACCATGCTAAAGCAACTCCACAAATGCCAACATAATTCTCTAGACTATTCATTAGAATGTCGTGATCTATCGTGTTGAATGCAGCACTAAGATATAAAAGCACTAGAAATGAATTGCAGTCGTGATCAGATGATAAGAGCAAGTCATTTGTAACTCTGATAAGTGCAGTCTCTTTACTGTGATGAGGCCTAAATCCTGACTGAAATTGTTCATATATACGATTTCTCTGTAGATAATTTTTCTATGTAGATAAACTATGATTTGTAATAATTTAATTTACAATTAATGCTTTGGTAGAAAGAGATCTAATGTTTAGTAGCCCTATCTTTATATGATGTTTATCTTTAATTTGTTTGTTTTGTTGAAGTGAGGGTTTTGATAGTTCGGGGAACAGACACAGTCTCTATGTGATATCTAGGTGATAAAGTCTCTATGTGTTGTAGTTAATGTGACCTGTGTGACATCTCAAGGCTGCTAGCAGACGTTCTGATTAATCAGTTTGTATTTGACTAACTGGGGCCCAGGTCAGGAAACCTGGGCCCCAGTTAGTCATATACTATCATTATTAAGAATATGAGCCAAAATACTAGAGGAGCGCAGCACCATCCCTGGAGCTGAAGGACTGTTCTGACATGGGTGATGTGAAAGAGCACTGCTGGATCTGTAGTTGGCAATCTTCTGTAACACGGACACTGAAGAACTGTGGTGTAGATCCATGTGTGGTTTATTAGTAATTAGCTCACAGGTACGGTTACATCATATATCAGTTTCTGTGAGGATATTTGCATTCATTCTAGGACTTATTTAATATACAACAACAACAAACCATGGTTTATAGCAGAACACAGGCAGCTTCGTCAGGCCAAAGAGGATGCTTACAGAGGTGGGGATAAAGTCTTGTACAATCGGGCCTTGAACACACTGAATAAGGAAATCAGAGTGGTTAAAATAAGATATTCTTAGAAGCTGAAAAAAAATTTTCAGCTAACAACCCTGCATCAGTGTGGAGAGGCCTGAAACAACTTACGAACTACAAGACTCCTACCCCCAACACTGTAGCAGACCAACAACTGGCTGACGACTTGAATGTTTTACTGTATATTTGAAAGGCCCAATCTCATACCCCACACCCACTCTGACCTTCACTTCACACAAACACCCCCTGCAACCCCCCTCCTGCTACTCAACCTGCACTTAAGATCTGTGAAGAGGTGTGCTGTGTCTTCTGAAAACAAAAGACAAGGAAATCACAGGGCCCAGATGGCAGTTCACCTGCTACTCTTAAATCCTGTGCTAACCAGCTGGCCACTATCTTCACACAGATCTGAAACCGATCACTGCAGCAGTGTGAAGTTCCCTGCTGCTTCAAACACTCAATCATCACTCCTGTTCCAAATAAACCCCAAATCTTAATAACTACAGAACCATCGCCCTGACGTCTGTGGTCATGAAATCATTTGAGAGACTGGTGTTAGCCCACCTGAAGGACATCACTAGATCCCCTTCAATTTACTTATAGAGCAAACAGGTCTGTGAAGGATGCAGTCAACATGGGATTGCATCATATCCTGCAACATCTGGACAGACCAGGGATATATGCAAGGATCCTTTTTGTGGACTTCAGTTTGCAGGACAACTGCATTTCAGTTCAGTTTGGCTTTCAACACCATCATCCCAGCTATTCTCCAGTCTAAATTACACCAACTCTCTGTTCCCATGTCTATCTGTCAGTGGATTATCAGCTTTCTGATGGACAGGCAGCAGCTAGTGAGACAGGGAAAATTCACTTCCAGCACCTGTACAATCAGCACAGGTGCCCCCAGGGATGTGTGCTCTCCCCACTACTCTTCTACCTGTTTACAAACAACTGCACAGCAAAGGATCTCTCGGTCCAGCTCCTGATGTTTTCAGATGGCACCACTGTCATCGGCCACATCCAAGATGACGATAAGTCTGTATACAGAAGGGAGGTTGAACGGCTGGCTCACTGGTGTAATCAAAACAACCTGGAGCTGAACACACTCAAAACAGTGGAGATGATTGTGGACTTTAGGAGGAAGACCCCAATAATTAGATACTGCAATCGGGTAAAACTCCTCCTACATACACTGCACTGGTTCGGTTTCTACCCGTATGAATTCTCTGATGTTTTTTCATTGGTCCTGACTGAGCAAAAGTTTTGTCACAATGTGAGCACTTGTACGGTTTTTCTCCAGTATGAACTCTCTCGTGTGTTTTCAGGTATCCTGACTGAGCAAAACTTTTATCACATTGAGAGCACTTGTACGGTTTCTCTCCAGTATGAACTCTCTCATGTGTTTTCAAGTTTCCTGACCAAGCGAAGCACTGGTCACAATGTGAGCACTTGTAAGGTTTTTCTCCAGTATGAATCCTCTGGTGCTTTTTCAAGTCGCTGGTTGCAATGAAGCCCTTTCCACACTCAGAACAGAAATTATCTTTAATACCAGTGTGTGTTTTCTCATGAGCTTTCAAACAGTTTAACCTTGAAAAATTATTGCCACACTCAGGGCATGTAAAAGGTTTTTCGCCAGTGTGAGTTCGTGTGTGGTTATTTAGAGTATCTTTACGTGCAAAACTCTTGCCACACTGAGTACATGTGAAAGGTTTCTCTCCAGTGTGAATTCTTAAATGCATCTCAAGTGTGTGTTTATGTGTAAAACTATTTCCACACTGAGAGCAGGTGAAAGAGTTTTTGTCCTCTGTTGTTTGAGTTTGGTTTTGTGTTTCTCCACTTAAGAAATGACAAGGCTTCTGATCCTGATGTTCCTCCACCACTTCATTCAGTTCTTGGCTTTCTTCTTTCACTTTTATGAAGTCTAAAAACATATTAAATAATTACAAATCAGAAAAGGAGAGAATGTAAAACAGATGTCAAGTATCAATTTGTGGTGATTATAAAAAGTAAAATAACTGATGTATAAAGTTATTTCCATTTAGATGCATTATTCTATGTTATTTGTATATTTTCTAACTTCAAAATCTGGTGAACTGCATGAAGTTTTGTTACATTAATATTCCTCAGGAGTAAATAATGAAGGATCAAGAATGGACACCAACCTATTTGTTGCTCAGTATCTTCATGTTTTATGTCGTATGGCTCTAGATAACTCATGTCTTCTTTCTCCTCTTTAACAAACTCCATCTTTTCCATATTATATCACACAGATTTCAGGTGTTACACCTGGAGATCTTCCTGCTGGTCTGAAGAACTTATCTTGTAGGATGATGGGAATATTCACAGAATTTATTGGTGATTTGTTGTGGGAGTGGCTTCAATGAAGGTGTGAATTGTTATTGCTGTGATGTTTGGAGGCCCAAAGAACCAGATCTGCACAAATGAAAAATAAATAGGTAACTGAATT